>NW_010518375.1:35003-76842 GCF_000687285.1 Phaethon lepturus
CGAAACATTGGCACAGGCTGCCCAGGGAGGTGGTGGAGTCACCATCACTGGAGGTGTTCAAAATATATGTAGATCTGGCAGTTTGGGACATGGTTTAGTGGGCATCGTGGTGTTGGGTTGATGGTTGGACTTGATGATCTTAAGGTCTTTTCCAGCCTTAATGGTTCTATGATTCTCTGTTAAGCTCACCTTCCGAGGGGACGAAGGGAAGGTTGTAGATCTGGTTTCTGTGGATTTTAGTAAAGGCTTTTGATACTGTCCCAAAGCACCCTCCTGGACAAGTTGTCCAACTGTAGGATGAGTGGGTGTACAGTGTGCTGGCTGAATGGCAGACTTGAAAGGATTGTACCGAATGGGGCTACATCTAGCTGGTCACCAGTCACTGTTGATGTTCCTCAGGCATCAATTCTCGGGCCAGTTCTGTTCAATATAGTTATCAGTAATCTGGATGCAAGGAGTTGAATGCACCATTAGGAAGTTTGCTCATGATACCAAACTGGGAGGTGCTGTTGACTCTCTTGAGGGACAAGATGTCTTGCAGAGCCATCTAGATAGAGTGGAGCACTGGGCAATCATTAATGAGATTAAATTTAACTAGTCAAATTGCTGGATTCTGCACCTGAGACGGAGTAATGCCAGGCACAAGCATAAATTGGAGAGGAGTGGCTGGAGAGAAGGCCTGCAGAAAGGGATCTGAGGGTGCTGGTTGACAGCAGGCTTAATAGGAGTCAGCAGTGTGCCTTGGCAGCCAAGAGGTCAAACTGCATTCTGGGGTGTGTTAAATACAATATGACCAGCTGGTCAAAAGGGGTGATTATCCTGCTGTATTCAGCACTGGTGAAGACTCACCTTGAGTACTGTGTGTTGTTCTGGGTCCCACAATTTAAGAAGGATGTGAAGGTCCTTCAGTGCATCTAGACAAGGGCAACAAAGCTGGTGTAAGGGCTGGAATGAATGTCCTGTGAGGGGCGGCTAAGGAGTCTGGGTTTGTCTAGCTTGGAGAAAAGGAGGCTGAGGGGTGACCTCATTGCTCTCTACAGCTTCCTGAGGAGGGGAAATGGAGAGGGAGCTGCTGATTTCTTCTCCCTGGAACCCAGTGATAGGACACATCGGAAAGGTTCAAAGCTTCATCAGGGGAGGTTTAGACTGGACATTAGGAAACATTTATTTCTTAAAAAAGTAGTCAAATTTTTCCATTTTGTCTGTTTGATACCCATACGTATACATAAGTGTTGGTTTTCCCTTCCTTCTTAATTTGTATTCTAACTTTCTTTTTTTTTTTTTTAGTTTTCTAAAAATATTTAAAAGATTAACAGCCCACAATCTGCACCTTAAAAGGCCCTATATTGCCATCAGTCAAAAAACAGATGAGTTTCCAAGAACATTCTCCAAATCAGATAGTTTTGTAAAAGGTAGTGGCAAAAACTTGGGAAGCTATGACATAACCTTTTCTTTCAGATTCCTAAGGAAGATTTCTGTTTCGAGAATTTAAGAACATCTAGCACAGAATATGAAGTTTAGGAAAGACTTAGGCAGTCCAGGGTGTATTACTGCATTGCAATTATTTATAAAATATACTGGAAGTATAGCATAAACTGCAAATTCCATTATATTGTTCATATTTGTATTCCTTAAAATAGAACTCACAAGCCTGAATACTGAGTAATTATAAGTTTCTTTCGTCTTACTTGAAATGGAGTATTTCAGCTAATTATTCAGGCGGTCCACAGAAATATGCTGCTTATCATACCTATCATGTGATATTTTCAAGAATGTAATTGGTGGAGAACTATTCTCATCCTTAATACCATTTGGTCAAATACCTGAAGAACAGTATTATTATATTCCTGATTATATAATTTCAAGTACCTTGGGCTTTGATTTTTTAATTTCTTGTGTAACAATATTTTATTAGAAAACACATCGCAGTCAGTAAATGAAAGAAACTATTTTGTTTTTTTGTTTTGGTGGGGTTTTTTTTTCTTCAAAAAAAGGGTGCAAATATTACACAACAATATTCTGAACATGCCATCATCTCTTCCTAAAAGAATCAGAATTGATCACCATCCCACTGAAATCAACAACAGTGTTACCGTTCTTAGTTTAAGAATCACACTTAGGACAGAGAATCAAAAAAAGGAAAAAAATTGCATAAATTGAACACGAGTATGACTATCCCTGAACTTCAGTTTGTGTTAAAAATCTATGCAACAAATATAGGTTGATGATGGAACACTGAGTAAACAAAACATTTTTATAATTATGAGACAACATTATCTAGACACCTTTTATCTCTTGACTAAGTAGACCAATTATTTTTTCCTGATCTATGCACTCCAAGCAAAGTGTATTTAGCCTGTATTTGTGAAAACCCTGAAAAAAAGGGTTTTTTACTCAGGTAAAAACTGAGTTTCCACTACAGTTCAAGTCTTTACAATAAGGTACAACATAAATCAAGTATTTTTACAAATTGTCATTGCTTTTCAAAGATTTTTATTTCATAGGTCACAGAAAGTTTTGTTGCTCAGGAATATATAGGATATCAAAAATGCCACATAACTATATTATTTTCTTTTACTTTATTTGGAAGGAATGATATAGCACATATTAGATGTATGCTCCAGGACTCAGCCAGAGAATATAATTAGAAGCTTTAAGAAGTGATAAATGATTCCATTTTTAGATGTGACATTCAAAATCCTGTTAAAGAGAGGCATTCATCTAGAAACGGTACCTTTTGAATATCAAGGCAATGACAAAGTCAGGGTTTACTTTTATTCTCCAGTCACATTCTTTCCCAGGAGGATAAGGCTGTGGATAGTTAGGTGATAAAATAACTCCTGCTGGGCCTGTCAGGTTTCCTCCACATGCAGCTGTCACAATGTAAAAAGAAACAGGAATATGGTCACGTGTTAAATTCACAAGCATATATTAGCTGTTAAATAGGAGTAAATTGACTTCTACATTTACCAAAAATAGTAATAATTAAAAAAAAAAACCCAGGGCTTTCCCACTTCCAGCTAACAAACATTTTTGTATTTTCCTTAAAAAAAGCGAGCTGTGTTCATATTAAAAAGTGCAAGAAAAGCTCTTTCTAAAGGAATAAAAATATGAAGTTAAATAGGAAATGCTGTATATTCTTGCTGTTACTTGATCTCATCTCTATCAAGCTGTGGTATTTCTTATGCACTGTAAGTACTATAAGAACTGGGAAAGCTCAATAGCAGGATTCAGGATGTAGGGTTTTTTGACCGTAGATGTAAAACAAAAGTTTGATTCACTCAGTAAAGGTATTACCCAAATAAAAAAATCAAATGTATTCATTTAGTTACCATAAATTGAACACTGCTTTTAAACAGATAAGGACTTCAACTTCCAAAGACAATAAACACATAAGAGTTTAACTAGGTACAATAGTCAACATGGTCTGCATCTACATTGCCAAGTCACACAGACTGATATGAACATATCTGTAGTGCAAAACAGTTGATACTGAGGATTTGGTATCTGCATTAAACATTTCAAAGAAGGATTTTTTCAGGCCATTTCTAGTCTGGTCCAATGGATTGAATGCTCACTAGTGGCAGGAGTACATCAGATGCAGTCACAGAACACATCTCAAAAGCCCCAAGAAAATTCAAAATTATGAACAGAAGAGTGAAGAAGCAAATTTACTTGGAAACCATGCTCTAACCCAAATGAAAACATTAATGAAGACCTTCCCCTTTTGGTATTTATGAAAACAAACTAAACTTCCCCCCCCATCATTATTCATTTATTTGGTTATTTATTTAAACATTTAGTATATTTATGTATCTGGGGTTTTCTTGTGTCTGTAGTTTTGGTATTTTAGTCATTATTTTTGATCCAGCGTTGTGGGGGTTTTTTCCTTTAATTTTTACTTCTTTTTGGTTTTATTCACAAATAGCAGTTGTTTGAGGAAGTGTTTCACATGGTCTTTATGTGTGCTGATGATTCAGCCTGAGATAACCATGCTCAAAGTTATAACGTACAAATAGAACAGAAAACATTAAACAATCAGGAATGGAAGTCACATAAATGTTGAGTAATGAATAGTACAGTTTTTAAATATAAATAATTTTTCATTTATAAGTCAGCATACTGAAATAAGGACTTTATGGAAATTATTAAAATGACATATAATGGCTTTAAAGAACCACTGAGTTTTCTAATATTGTCATATCTACAGTAAAGATTACTTTAATCTCCTTTCCCTTTCAAAGTCGTCTTCATTATATGGAAGAATAGCAAGAAGTATATACTTTTTGCCCAAAGGTACTCTCTCTTTCTTTCCTTCTTTATTTCCTTCTTTCCTTTGTGTTTGTTTTGTTTTAACTAGCTTGTAAAAAATATGGAGTTATTATAATTGGTATTTATATTGAAAATATATATTGGTGTATATATTTTTGATATATAGTATGTATATTATGTATTGAAAGACTATGACTCTTCTAGACCTTTAGGCACCAAATGTCTTTTACTTTTTATTTTTATTTCATTTGTGAATAAACCCAGTATGTTTAGCAAACATCTTCATACTGTTTATACACTGCACACAAGGTATCCAGAAGACAATGTTCAGATTATATGCTGCTCCAATTCTGCTAAGTGATCTAGAGTTAGAGGCGTCATCTGCATTATCCTGAATTCCTCATTTCATTATAAATCAATAGGCAACAAAATATAAAGATTTAACAAATTACTATACCTAGTGGATAATTTTTCACACATGTTGATTAATTCTAATCTTAGAAGAGCCACACTGATGACCATTAAAATACATTTCAGCAAGACTTCTAAGGCTGTAATTATTAGTCTACTGACCAGAACCTCAGAGAAACCTTTATGCCATATAGGACTATGGAACCAAGACTCAAAACTTGTTTCCAATAAAGATCTCCCACCTTCTCCTGGTGTTATGGAAATATATCTCATTTCTTTCAACAGCATTGTCAGTTGGACCCCCTTCTCTGTAACTACCTTCCCCAACAAGCATTCTGCTTCAGAAAAAATATCTTTAGCTTCCTAGTGATTGCACAGGATGGGTATTTAATCTTTAAGAGAATTCAGAAATTTTTCAGGATATATAGGAGACTATTCTCATGAGACCATTTCAATGAGAAAGTTTTTTTAAATACCTCTTCCATTTCATTATTTCTACTAGACTTTGTCAATTTTAAACTTTTATGAAGTTGAAAGAAAAGAGTAAGAAAATGACATCCCAAAATGGTGTTAATTTTGAGAATGAGGCTGTCAGTAACCCTAAGTACAAAATAACTGGGTTCTGCAATGACCATCATATGCCCACTAGTTGAATGAGAAATCTGATATGTATTAATCTTACATAGAGACTAACATTTAATCTTATTACCTATGCACATAGGAGGATCAGGTTGCCAGAAGAATCGGTTATTCAGTTGCACACATGTAATTTTAGCCTGCCCTTGAAGTTGATAGCCAGGGTCACATTGAAAGGTAGTAGTGTCTCCAGGCTCTCTGCTGTCTCCATATCTAGTACCATTTTGTGGTGTCCCAGGATCATTACAGGTTGATGCAATAGAAGCTGTAAGGAAATGGTGAAATAAAAGCTTTAAGTTGTAGATACTAGACATCCATAATTAAAAGCGCAATATTTTTACAAGGCCTTTCCAACCAGAGGCAATATTATCTACTCACCAGTTAATACAGGAAGGCATTTTGTTTCTTTATTTTTACAAGAATCTGGCCACTGAGATAAATCATGATTATGTTGGCTTCCTGCCAGTTTCCTTAGTATAAATATAGCCTGAGAGGAAACAAACACAAACTTTTCTTTCTCACCCCACCCCTTCACCATCAAAAGAGTTAGTAACTCTTTTTCTCACTTTAATGTCCTGGTTATCAAAAAAAAAATTCTTTATGCACTTTGATGCCTTTTGCACAATACGGTAAGCATAATTATATAAATAGGATTGTTTTATAGTCTTAATATCCTGCAGCATGCAAATGTTATGTTTACACAGCTGGCTGAATCAAATAACAGTTTTATGCAGCCCTGAAGTTCCTATTTCAGAGGCAAGCAACAGCTTTCTCAGAGTATGCTCAAACTGAATCTAAGGAAAAAGTGTCACCTATGTTCAGTCTCCTGCATTTGGATATGGATTTTTTAATTAATTAATTAATAAAACAACGTTAAACTGAGCAGAACAATCAGTATCATGACTTAAATCAAGTAATCATCCAGAAAGTGAATACAAAATTCTACAATCATTATGGATTTGTGGAAGATGCCAGGTCTTTTCTACAGGCTTCAGGAATTCACCACCCTGAGCTGCAGTAAACATTGCAGTCTTCCCAGGGAAAGAAGGTTCCATCTCTGAGGCTACTGTCCCTAAATCACTGAATTGCACTCCGTTTCCTTCCACTCCAGGCTGCTCAACCCAAATGTATTTTTCAAAGATCTTACCACAATTGCGAGCAAAGGCGAAAATAATGTCACAAACCCAGTGTCACAATCACCATTAATGATATTGGTGTGTACCTACAAGTCCCTCTACCACTTTCATCATCTTCATTCAACCAAGTTTAAACTTCTTGAATCCAGAACAAAGGCTTTTTAAAAAACTGCTACACTACACCCTCCTGCTCACCTCTGGTACTGCAAGGGATAATCCTTGAAAAATGTGAAACATCAATATTAAATTATTGTCTTTTTTTCTAATATTAACAGTCTATATTTTCTTGTGTGCTCATGCATCAGACAACTGATTCATTCTTAAACTGATTCACAACCAATCTAACTCTACATTTGATGTCTTTTCCAGGTGTAATTTTGCTGTGATGTCTGTTAAGACATGATCAGACCAATGAGGAGCATTCAGAGAAAAACTTATGTTATTTGTTAAAAGGATATATGCTGTTGTTAAAACTGTTTTTACCACTTGGTTGGTTGATGAGTTAATGTTATTGTTACTTATCATGTTTGGCTGCACCATTCTCCAGCAGTCTCTGGGAAAGCAGTTACTATGTCTTTCTGTATTTTGAGCAGTATGTAGCACTTCATGTACTTAGATTTTAGGATAGTGTTACAAACTACAGGTCAGAAAATACTGATGACATAAAATATTATTTCCTTATGTTTGGTAATCACTTTCTATTGTTTTAAACAGATGTATACAGTCTCTTCCATACCTCCTATAAATGGTGTGTGTTAGTGATAACAGTCCATCCTCTCTGCTCTGTTTTCTTGAGAGGAGGGGATAGGGTTTTTTTTATTCTTTCTGTTTCAATCCCAGGAAATATTAATATTTCATTAAAATTATTTTGGTAGGTCATTTCAAATGGTACAATGCAAAGGCTTTCATAAGATAAAAGAATTCCATCACTACCACCACTACGCAACCTTTCTGACCATAATGTGCAGGTAATACATTTTGTGTATCAATAACTGCATCTACTCCTTCTGTCCATACCAGAAGAGTATACCACTACAAGAAACAGCAGGAGCAACTAAACATTTGCAAAACTGAAACAGTTACCAAGTTGTAACTGGAAAACTCTTTTTGTTCTGTGTTGTGAATTTGCAAGAGACAGAAAGATTGAAAAAAGAATGAGCAAAATAAGAAACAAATATTTTTGATTGCTAAAATGTTTTTATGCATGTTCTAGCAAATAGGTGGCCATTTGGACAAGCCACAGAAACTGTAAAACATCCCTATATAAGAATTTATGGGTTATAATAACTAACACACCACAAACCCAGGAGCTTTGTTTAACATTTAATTATTCACAACTTTTTGACCTTGTCTCCATTTCCAAATAGTACATCTCATACCTTGGTATACGGTTAGCATATCCAAATGAAGTAAAAGACATGGCAGTTTTTTTAACAGTGGTTGACTTTTTTATAAGCATCAGTCCAAGAATGAAAGTAATGGCTGTCACTACTACTGAGTACTGTGTAAGTACTCCCCAGGCACCACTCTGACAATTTACCTGATGTCCCATATTAGCGCAGTTTACTAAATGTCCACAAGGGAAGGCAAGCATGGTCATGACCTCAGGGAAGTTATTTCTTATTTGACAGACAATAAAAGCTCTAAAAAATGGATCACTATAGCGCATATCTGTTAAAGGAGCAGAATTCTTTCAAGTGTTTGAGCATAAGCCCATCTCTGTCATTAATTAGTATCATTTTTTCAACAAATCTCTGAATATCTTCATTTTCTCCTTAACAGGTTATGCAATATAGTATCTCAGCAAACAATATTTTTTCCCATTTTGACTGTGTCTAGTATGCACCAATTATGAGGGACTGATGCCTTTTAATATTCATGTCACTGTTTACATGTTTTTTATATGCAAAGTTCTAAATTTTAAAAACAATGACAGATGTTTAATAAGCACCAAACTATTCTTTACACCTTTGTTCTTGCATCTTCAGAAGTTATTTTATGTATTTGAAGCTAACAACCTTTTTATCATGCCAAATACACTTGATCCTAATTAAACAAAACACCAGACATTTAAGCAGTGATGTGTCATCTAGTCAAGTGAACATTTAGACAGCCTGTCAACTTTTCAACTTGTCTCCTTTCTAAACTGTTTTATTTCTCAAGATTCCCAAGAAGTTCTGTAACTGCATGAAAATTACAAGTCTGCTATTGCTTAATTTCATATTCTGCAAATATCTGAAGTGTATAGAGGTTATATGTATTGAAAAGTAATCCAGACATTAAAAATCACCAGTTCTTCTGTCATCGCTCTTCTTTTATAACAGGCTCTTTTCTTCTCAGCCCCTACACTAATATATAGATATCAAATTAATATCTAGATTACATACTTATGAGAAAGGGCCCATTCATGCTGTGATGTAATGGTGCCATATGCAATCTTCACAAAACACCTGAGGAATTCAGAAACTTGAAGCTGAACACAAAACATATATGCTGTAAAACAGGGAAAGCAATAACTACATATTAGACTCAAGGGTACTAAATCAAACCACATTCCACAGTTAGAATTTTTACTGAGAAAAATTAGGTGCCTAAAATGGCATGGCCAGAAGAGGGGATGTGAATTCCATTAAGCTGGAAAAGAACTAAATCGCAGCTTCTCAGTTCTTGCACATGTGTTCTAAGCAGTAAACTTCATGGTAATCAGTGGATTATAGAGTAACACTCTGTACAGATTTCCCATCTCCTCCTGTTTCACCTGCTCAGAGCGGAACAGGCTTCAGTGTAGACAAAAGACTGAACTAGAGGTAGGTGCCAGAAGAATGGGCAGCTGGAAAAAACACAGATTTCTAGGGATTTTTCAGACCTCCATTTGTTGTCAGCCACTCTGTTAAGACTCTCTGTTTTTAATTTAATGATCTTCCAGAATCCCATTTTAGATGTTATTTTTGATTTGGCCCCCCAATTACATTTTCAAAGTTGATTTAGAACTTCATTGAAAATCAATAGGAGACTGGTTTTGAGAAGATGACACACTATATATATCTGTGTCTGTAGCCTTGTGAGCAATATGTTATATTTGTCCCTAATTTATCTTTCACCTAAAGGACGCTTCTTTTTTTTTATCAGTTTCTTTAGCCTGTAATCTACTGTAACTCAAGAAAAAAACCCATGACCTTCATCAATATCGATTTCACTATGTCTATGGTAAACAATCAGGTGAGCCATTTGCTGTAGTGTTGTGCTGCAGACTCTATTTTTCTACTCCACATGGTTATAAAAATAAGAAAGACTTTTCAGGAGCTAAGCTTGTAAACTGCAGGCAATGCACAATCTTTCCCTAAGAAGGACTGTGGCACATCAAAACTGTACATAGGATTTCCAGTGATTTCAGACTAACAAACATTTCTAAATGCGAAAGAACAGTGTTTGCTCTCCAAAAAGTATCTATCTTATGTAACATATGTAAATGTACAGACTAGGAACTGTGCAAATTAACATCAACCACAACTTCAAATATCTATTGTCCAAGAACGTAAAGAAAAAAGAAACCCAAATGCTAATGCAGCCTCTTTCATTAATCTGAAGTACAAAAGCTCACACGTTTAGAGGTAACCATCAAAGTAACCTACAAGCTTCATCTCTGCTTAATTCCACAGGAACCAAATTAGGAGCTGCTACCCGCTATGAGGCTGAGCAGGCCTTGCCCAGGACATGAATTAGATGATGGATAGGAATGCTATGACACAGTTTCATGCTAATGCTAATGAAACTGTTATTGTGAGCATGCAATGCAACATTTATAACATCACAGAAAGCAAGAGAAAAGACTGAACAGTGAAATTATTAGGTTACAGACTTTAAAAGGGAAACTTGAATTCTTTTGTCTTGTGTCTTTTATTTATTTTAACAAAGGATATCTTAGTGCATTTCATGTTCATTGAACTCAAAATTTAGTTCAAAGAACTAAACCAGCACTTGTGCTCCAGGCCCCTCAACAGCTTCGTTGCCTTTCTCTGGACACGCTCCAGCAACTCAACGTTCTTCTTGTAGTGAGAGGCCCAAAACTGAACACAGTATTTGAGGTGTGGCCTCACCAGTGCCGAGTACGATCACTTCCCTACTCCTGCTATTTCTGATACGAGCCAGGACGCTGTTGGCCTTCTTGGCCACCTGGGCACACAGCTGGCTCATGTTCAGCTGTCAATCCCCCAAGTACTTTTCTACTGGGCAGCTCTCCAGCCACTCCTCCCCAAGACTGTAGAATGCTGCATTGCATGGTGTTGTTGTGACCGAAGTGCTGGACCCGACTGGCGCCAAAACTGAGCCCTGGGGAACACCGCTTGTGACCGGCCACCAATTGGATTTAACGCCATGCACCACTACTCTCTGGGCTTGGCTGTCCAGACAGTTCTTTACCCACAGAAGGGTACACCTGTCTCAACCATGAGCCACCAGTTTCTCCAGGAGAACGCTGTGGGAGACGCTGTCAAAGGCTTTACTAAAGTCCAGGTAGACAACGTCCACAGTCTTTCCCTCATCCACTAGGCGGGTGACCTGGTCATAGAAGGAGATCAGGTTGGTCAAGCAGGACCTGCCTTTCATGAGCCCATGCTGGCTGGGCCTGATCCCTTGGTTATCCTGCATAGGCACTATGAGCGGACTCAAAATGAAAATCTCAGAAATAAAAAAAATAGTTTACAAGACAACAGCACTCTATCAGTTCAAGATAGATGACACAGTTACTGTAAGAATTGCTGTTTACAAACAAATGACCAAATGGAATTACAAAACTGGACAGAAGCAAGCATCATTGCTTAAACAGGCTTGTCAGATTAAGCCCAGTGTCATTAGAAACCGTCAAACACAGGACCGCTGATGCTTAAGCTCTTGTCAGAGAAAGTAAGATATCAACAGATGTGTCAACATCACACAGAATAATTCCAAATGATTGTTCGAATTAACTGGTTGGCATAAGTTGTTTATTTTTATTATCATAATTGATGAATTGTGTTCTTAAAATAAAAATGTAGTCAGGTGTCTTTACTCTTCATTGCTTATCGCTGCATTTACTTCAAGAGCAAATTTTAAAAATCTTGGGAGAGCAAGGAAACAACAGAAAAAACAGAACTGGACTAAACCAACTATACAAATTACATAATTTCATATCTTAGCTTTTAATTAAATGAATGTCTGAAGTTCTTCTAATAAGATAGAAATATTACAAAAAATAGTGAAAAATTCTTTGCTACTCTATTAAATTTTGTCAGTTGTTCTGTATTAGCAAAAAAAAGATAACCTTTCTGTTCACATGAAAGCAAAGATAGTCATGTTGTTAATTAAAGTGTATGCTTACAGAATACTATGACTAAGAGGTAGGCATAGAAAACCATCACAGATGGGTCTGACATTTCCAAAAATGTTTTTTCCATTATAAGAAGAGTGAGAATAATCCTGTGCTATATTATAGCCTTGAGGAGTAAAATCTATGAAAACAGCTGAAGATTATGAATGCATCATTTAGTTTAAGACAATGATACAGTTCTCAAGTTATGACAGCTGAGTATTTAGTTCAAGAAAAAAGGCTGGACTGTAAGGGTAGAACTGTTACCAGGTATTGTTAAAATAAGGCTAACTGAGTCTGTAAGAATGATAATATGACTGACTAGCAACTGCCACTGCTGTTCCTACCATCTGCCACTTGTATTGGTTTTGTTAAATATCCACTGAACATATTATATGGTCAGATATTAACAAGCTCTCAATAAAATAAGCTTCAGGTCAATAAAAGCCATGGACCATCCACTTGCATGGGATCCAAGTGCTTTCAGAAGTCTAAAATAGCTGAAGATAAAACATTCAGGGCAAGATTGATCTGCTTCAACGTAGGTGACTAGTCTCATTCGAGATGCCTTACAATATCCAAGGTATCTGCACAGAACTGGAAGATATGACCAAGGACTTAAGGGTGTGTGACCTTCCAGAGTGGCAGATGGAGACTAGCCCGGATACTTTATGGCATTTCAAAGGGAAATAGACACCTATGAAAAGACAGGTAGGATTCACTGCACCTGCCCTTAGGTGTCCAGAAGTTTGAGATTTAGTGTGTGTTAGTACAACTAGACCTATAGTTGATAAAAAGGAAAAGGCAAGCTCAGAGCAAAATTTATCCCATTTACCTTAGACGCATAGGACAGAATTAAGTTAGGTTAGAAAATTTCTTTCTTATGGCTAACTTAGGCAGGAAGTTTTTGCTGCCAGAAGCTTTGTTTCTTTGCAATAAAGAAGCCAAATAGCAAATTTGTCTATACCCTTCTTTTGTTCACTTTCTGTATGGTGACCAGAATTGGTTGACATACCTGGCTTGTAATACATAGTTTAAGTGTATTTAACCCCCAGAGTAAAGGTCAATTTTGCACAGTGAACTCCATTTTTTGTCCTTTTATGCATGATTAAATGGTAATTAAATTTTAATGAAAGGCATTAGGCTGATTACAATTAACATAATCACTCTTGTCAGTTCATGTCCTCATGCTCTATATGCCGAGCTGAGTGGGCAAGACAAGGTACTTTAATAATTTCCAAATATTTTGTAAGCTTCAACCACTTATATTTTCCCATTAAAAATACCTCTAATTACATTTACAATGAACAGCAAGTAATTTATAGGCAATATTTCTGGTCTACCTCATACCATCCTTTTCCAGCACTTCTTTTTTAGTTAGATGCAATAAGGATATTCTAGAATGCAAAGTATAGAATGTAAACAGCACATTCACAGCACAGTGAAACAAATCCTCCAGCAGAAGGTTGGCACTTTAGTGCTTTGTCTTTAAGCTGTTCATTTGACCTGATACTCTCAGATGTATATCCTTTGCATGAACCCATAATTGGATGTTCATTGACACAGACACTCATCTCAATTACATAAGCCAATGCAGAAGTTGCATGTATAAGAGGTCCAGATTATTGAAGGTTTTTGAATCCCACACAATTCTGCACCTGAAGTTTACTTCTTGGATTGTAAGTAATATTTAAATAAAATATAGTCATTAATAAATGCAACACTTGAAAATCCTTCAACTGACACAAAGACAGAAAACTTGAGCAGTTACCTTCACAGAACGTGTAATAAAACATCTACATCTTCTGCAATTACCAGAAAAAAGTTTAAGCAACTCAAGACTCTTTTATTCATTGAGTTATAAACTACGGAAGTAATGAAATTTCAATATTCTGTGCAGTTTTGCTATAAACTGGCCTAAGTTTGAACACATAATGAATACTAAAGCATGCAAAGATACTCACAGACATAAATGGATTAGTTTAAATACTTTACAGATCAAGGCCACAGTGGTCTGCCCATTGTCTCAAGGAGACTAAATAAACTAAACTCTGATTTTCAGATGAACTAATTCAACATTTCCTTTAACATATTCCTTAAATCATATTTTTTACTCCTTAAAATTAGAAAAAAATTAATAAAACATTCCACTTGTCAAGCAGGTTGAATGAAACTTTACTATCATTTTCCTTTTACTTGAGCTGGGGCATTCAGTTCTTCACCACTAATTCAAATTAATTCCAGTAAGACAATCACTGCAATTGCCGACATGATCACTGAATGCATCCATCAGACATTATACTAAGATAACAAAGTCAGTTCTTCACCCTTAAAGTATTAAATTGCCTCCTACTTACTATAAGTATCACTGAAGGTTAAAGAACATTTTGACAAATCTAACTGCTTAAATGTTTTCCTCCTTTTAAAATTTGTGCATAAATCTATAAACATTTTCATATAATATAACATAAAATGTGTTTTGCTAATGTGAAAAACCCCTTTAATTTCCACAAATGTAAAATGTAACTTTTTTGAAATACGAAAAGCAGCATATTATATAGCACATTAGTCAGAAATTTTGGAAACATTAATTCTGCTCTTTGTCTTTATTTCATTTTGCATACTTTTAACTAGATATCTTAGGGCTGATGAAAGAGCCTGTGGTTTGGAGCGTACAACATTCAGAAAAATCAAGCAAAATGGAGTACACCAGTAAATGTAAAATGCATTACTTAGAAACCAGGAAACCCCTAAAACTGTATTTCCTCATGCAAATAATAATGACTGAAAGCTTATTAGTGCCCTTTACTTCTGAATGACAGCACCTACAGAGAGGGTTTTAAACGATCCTCCTACTCTCACATATTTTATTTATTCATAATTTTCCTATGTTCCTGAACAGAAATACACTTACGTACATTATATCTAGATATATAAGGATGCAATGACTGAGTCAAAAACACTGTTACAATCTCCCTGCGGTCCCACCCTCAGTCTTTTAACACTTCAGTCATTAACATAATAGAAAAACTCCACATATTCAGTTTTACAATATTGATTACATATACAATATCCATCACAGGTCCTCTGTATACAAAGGAACTTTCACTTCAGACCTGAAGATGAAATTGATTAGTTTGATTGATAGTAAATTTTTAAATGTATTTCAATATGGTAAGGTATATTTTATTCTTCAGTTAAATCATGTACACAAACATGTAGTGGTTAAGGTCATAAAAATTACGCATCATGCAACCAATGTTGTGAGAAAAAAACCCAAACAACATAAATTATAAACACAAAATAGTATATTATTAGGTCAAACTGGTGTGAACATTTAAAACTATCAGTGCAGAAGAAAACTTACGTATGTACAAACCCATTTGACTTGTTAAATAATGTTAACTAGATAATGTTAGGGATGTGGTTGACTGTATAAAAAAAGGAAAAAGAAAACTTAGATATTCAAAGCAAATCCAAAAAATCACCCTGGTCATAGTTATTTGCAGAAATATATAAAATAATGAAAATAATATAATGTCTTTTTTAAAGACTGAGGAAGTTTTAAGATGGGAAACAGTTCATATATATGATAATAGCATATATAAATAATGTATATATTTATTGTATTTGAGTTGAAGTAATATTTACGTACTTGAAAACTGAATGGAGAAGCCTGATTTGCTGATGAAGAAGTCACTGTCAAATTGTAATGTTAATGAGTTGAAAGTGCTGTGAATATCCTCTGGAAGGGCTGAGCCACTCCATTCCTTCAGAAGTATGCTGCTTTCAATAGGACCATCCCATACCTTCAAGATGTCATGAGCAACCTCAGTGTCAAAAACAATAAAGTGAAGACTGCAAAGAGAAAGTAAAAGCACTGTACATTACTCATTAAACACAATTACACAAAACTCCAAGCAATCACTCCCAAACTGTTCTAAGATGTTAGTTTTGAGATGCTGTTTAGGACTGAAGAAGGGCTAGTTGTCCTGAAGAGTTATCCAGTTTTCCTGTTGGATGAGCTGATCTTGTAAGAGAGATTATATTCTGTTCTATAAATGCTTAAATTACAGAAAATGCCATTATGGGGTATATCGTACTTGTTCTATAAATTAACTTATTTTTGTCATAGGTATTTTAAGGGATAAAAACTATGACTTCATCAAAGATTTTCTCTCTTAATTCAAAAGAGGATACCAAAAACACTGATTGTCTTGAATTACGTGCAATTGAAAAAATGCAGTAGTTACACAGCACAAGGAATTCTGTCAGCATGGCATTTTCTTTTCTATACAAAACCAGAAAATATATTATCCTGGTTTTGCCTTATGCTAAAATTCATAAAATATAAAATTGTATTATAATAGAATAATCTGTATTTATCTCAAGGTGAGTTGTTAAATTTAGAAAGGTGTTCAAGAATGCTATGTTATTAGTCAAAATATATGCATCAACTTCAAGTTCTGACTGTTTACATTTTTAACATTGAAAAAATCCAACAGGTAATTATCAAAACTTCTTTTTTGTTTCAAAAAGATGTGTGTTGATCCTTCTCCGTTATATTTGTCATTAACTGGAAATCATTAATTTGAAAATTGTCATCTAAATGTAAATGATGCATTGAAGTCACCTATGACGGAGTGAATTCATTATTTGGTTTAGAGAAATACGAATCCTAACATAAAAAAGAAAAAAAAACCCTCCCAATGAATAACTTGACATTTGCTTATATTTTTGCCTGTTTAATTTGAAAAAGTAATAATTTTCATTTTAGTGATCATTTAAAACTATTATCCCCATAAACTGAATAATGAAACAGCTTACTATTTGCTAACTTTTTGCTCAAAATAAATAAATAGCTAATATTCTGAAGTAACATATTTACTAGAAATTACATACTTCTTTCCTGTCACTGGAGTATAAAACTAATCTCTGTTGCATATCATTAAACATATTAGTATCAACAAATTATCTTACAATGACAGAAATTAAGTTTATCTATCTTGATTAGACATTAAATGTTTTTGTTACATTCTTGCTTTCACAGCAGACTTCTGTTGGGAGTGGACAAACTAGCTTGAATATTGAACAGAATTTGCCGCTTCGAAGTCTTTGAATCTGTGTGCTACTAGAGCAAAACTTAGCTGAAGTAGCATTTAAATATTGGTATTCCTTCCAGTTGACTGATTTAGCTATACCTCAGCAACAAAATACGATAGTCTTTCTTGTCAGTATGTCAAAATGATGAGGAAAAACTGTTTTAAAAGTTCTTCTTGTATTACTGATTTCCTCCTGCCTGAGTTCTTGAATACTTACATCATGTTTACATAAATCATTATAGAAATAAAAGGTCTAGATTCCATCATTCAGTTCTTGTCATGTACCTTTATTTCATGCATTAGTCACCAGTTGTGTTTCCCTAATTTTCTGTATTCTTCTAATTTTTTTCCTTTTTCTGTTATGCTGCCTACTCTATGTGGGAAAATCTTCCAGTCCTTATCTATTAAGTATTTTCTCAGTCCTGTATGCACTTCTTATTAAAATCTCATCATTTGTCTCAAATTTGATTACTATCCATGCTTTCTGAGATGTCATAGGTCTTATTATTATACTGACTATGGGGAAAAGTTCTGATACATAATTCAAAATGTTATATATATTAATAAAGATATGACAGAAGAGAGCAGGAATGGCAAACAAAACCCCTTCAGAGTTGTATATAAAGCTTTATAGCACTAATCTTCTCTGCTGCTGCTGTTAATTGTCAAAACCTCATCAGAGTAAAGCATTTACGGAAAAAAGATAGTTCCTAATAGATACCTAACAAGGTCCAAGATGCCTGATGTCTGAGCGCTCCTGGCAGAGAGTCAGGAACTTTACAGCTGCTTCAGGTGATGTATTTAACAAATAGTGTTGAATAATTATATTAGATTTAAAACAAATTATTACATTGAATGTGACAGTACAATATAAAAGAATGGCACTACAATGACTCAAGGGAAGATCTTTGAAACCATAGTTGACAGCTTGGCGCTTTATCTTGTTTACAGCAAGAAAAAGGCATAGCAGGGCACTGCTCTGCCACACTTAAGATTTATAGGTCATATTATCTAACAGAATTCACAGTCCTGAATTAGATGCCTAAGTATCCCCTACACTATTTAGGCAACCAGGTTCCCTAGAAGAATGGCACTCATAAACACTAGCATGACAGGCATTAACTTTATTAATGTAAGAAGTTAATAAACAAGAAAATGTGTAGAAGAGTGTGAGAATGTAAAGCATGGACCATAATTTATAAAATACCGATGTCAACAATAAATGTTGAAATTAAGCACGTACCTTATTGTCTTTCCTGGGTCTGCTTCGATAATCCAAGCGCAATGAAGATTGTTGTCATACGGTGCTGGGTAGCCAGGGGACAAAATGCGCCCTGATGTAGCAGCATGAATTCGACCACCACACTCAGCTACAAAATAAGTAAGGAATATATTTATTTTTAAGACTATAATATTTTGCACTTCCGTTTTCTGTCCATTCCACATCTCTCTGTCTTCTAAAATGGTAACAGAATGACCTAATATCTCTGAAGCAGTACACATACATACAAAGCAGGACATGTACACAAGTTAAAAATGGACATATAATGATCTCATTCCTACCCTGTTTTAAAGCAATAAACCATACTTGTGTGATCATGTTATTTTACCAACAAGAGTAGTTCAATATGAACTGAGACTACGAAAGTACAATTTTAGTATCAGCAAGAGAGCACAAAAGCTTCAGAAATATCCCATCTAACATGTTTGCCTTTTCTAAGTAACACTGAATGCTCAAATTCAGACTTTACAGC
Organism: Phaethon lepturus; assembly: GCF_000687285.1. NCBI lineage: Eukaryota > Metazoa > Chordata > Aves > Phaethontiformes > Phaethontidae > Phaethon > Phaethon lepturus. The sequence goes on from NW_010518375.1 coordinate 53,659, forward strand.
ATTGGGTTTTGTAATTCAAATAATTTTCTCTGTTGTTCTAATGTCAAAATGCCTTTAGTTTAATGCTTTCAATTTACTACTATATTGCTTCAAGTTTAATTACATCAAATAGCAATTAGGTATTACCTAGTAATTTCCTTTAGTATTTAAAAATTAAAATGCCATATGCCCACAAAGAGAGTAAATCAGAAAGCTATGATTTGAAAGTATGCAGCATCTGGTTTAAAACATTTTTATATCAATGCTATCAACTTTGTGGAGAGACCAATTGCAGTGCTAAGCGTCTGGAATCAAATGACTTTTATGTTGCTTGTTTAGAACATCATGCTGTTACCTGGTCAGTATAAAGACATACCCTAATGAAACTGGAACTGTATAACAGTCAGGTGCCACTGAACCAAAAAGGATCACTGACTCTTCAATTAAGTGATGTACTTGAACTCCTACTTCATTTACAGTGTTGCCTTACAAGCAGTGGTATTAAAGAAGGCTACCATGGGGAACTCTTCAAGCACAGCTGTACAGCAAGCATAGTGTAAGACACGGATGATTAAAGAACCATGGCAGTGGGAGCAAATAATCTATCAGTAACACTTGTAACAAATAATAACTCTTATACATGACACCAAGACACTGTTGACAACCAAATTATTACCAGGAAGGAAAATAGCTGTAGAGGAAACAAGGTGACTGATTTACTTACCTATCCTGCCGGTTTGATCACTCAAAACACTACATAATATTTATGCAACCACAGCACAAAAATGCTTTAGTACATAATTTCTTCAAACGTAACCTTTCCCTAAGTTTTCAGTTAATTTTCGTTATACAAGAAAGTTCAGAATGCAATAATTGCTGTGATAGATAACTACAGATAAAGAAATCACTCATACAATATTATATTTACCAAAGAACTCAAGAAAACTCAGTGAAACCAAAATTATTTAAACTCAAACTAATTGAGAGATTTGCTTTAGAATTATGAGAAAACTCGTTTAGAAACAGAATACATGATAAAATTTGGGAGGATACACTATATAGTTGTCCTGGTTTCAGCCAGAGTAGAGTTAATTTTCTTCACAAAAGCTAGCGTGAGGCTATGTTTTGGATTTGGGATGAGAAAATGTTGATAAGGTGCTGATGTTTTGAGTTGTTGCTAAGTAGTCAAGGACAGTCCAGCTTCTCATGCTGGCCTGCAGCGAGCAGGCTGGGGGTGCACGGGAAGCTGGGAGGGAACACAGCTGGGACAGCTGGCCCAGGCTGGCCACAGGGATATTCCAGACCATGTAACGTCATGCTCAGTATATAAAGCTGGGACGAAGAAGAAGGAAGGGGTGGAGGGACGTTCGGAGTGATGGTGTCTGTCTTCCCAAGAAACCATTACACGTGATGGAGCCCTGCTTCCCTGGAGATGGCTGAACACCTGCCTGCCCATGGGGCATGGTGAACAAATTCCTTGTTTTGCTTTGCTTGCGTGCGCAGCTTTTGCTTTACCCATTAAACTGTCTTTATCTCAGACCATGGGTTTCCTCACTTTTACTCTCCCGATTCTCTCCCCCGTCCCACCATGGGGGAGTGAGTGAGCGGCTGCGTGGGGCTTAGTCGCTAGCTGGGGCTAAACCATGACAGTCCTCAGTCGGTAGAGCATGAGACTCTTAATCTCAGGGTCGTGGGTTCGAGCCCCAGGTTGGGCACCAAAAGGACTGTTGGAAGAGTAAAAGTCTCACTACAAGAAGGACATTGAGGTGCTGGAGCGCGTCCAGAGAAGGGCAACGAAGCTGGTGAGGGGTCTGGAGCACAAGTCTTCTGAGGAGCGGCTGAGGCAACTGGGACTGTTTAGTCTGGAGAAGAGGAGGCTGAGAGGAGACCTTATCGCTCTCTACAACTACCTGAAAGGGGGTTGTGGTGAGGTGGGTGTTGGCCTCTTCTCCCAAGTAACTAGCGATAGGACAAGAGGAAATGGCTTCAAGTTGCGCCAGGGGAGGTTTAGATTGGATATTAGGAAAAATTTCTTCACTGAGAGGGTGGCCAGGCATTGGAACACGCTGCCCAGGGAGGTGGTGGAGTCGCCATCTCTGGAAGTGTTCAAGAAACGTGTGGATGTGGCGCTTCAGGACATGGTTTAGGGGACATGGTGGCGCTGGATTAATGGTTGGACTTGATGATCTTGAAGGTCCTTTCCAACCTAGTGTTTCTGTGATTCTGTGTGATTCTGTGATATTTAAAAAAATAATGTCCATTGTAGGAGCAGATAAAAAATAAGTTTTCTAAAGTGATTCTAACAAAAAATCCAAAAAGTTTGTTTTTCAATATTCAGAAATGAGCACACTGTAAAATCACCAACTCAAAGAATACATTATATAAAGTAAATAAGTATACTATAACTAACAGAAGTGACTTATGCTAAAAAAAGTTCTGTAATCTTCCAGAGAAGGAATTACAGAAGCTCATTGGTTTTCTTCATTAGGGCTTAAAGCATAGAGAAAATTAAAATGAATGCTAAGACCAATATGGCAGTGTGGCGCTGAAGGTGACTAGGTGTGGAGTATGTGGAATATGTCTATGTCTTGAAATATTTTGTGAATGAGATTGAAATGATTGTAAAGACAATGATGAATGTAAATGTCAACAGCAAATATCAAATGCTGATCTAAAACACAATAAGCAAAAAAAAAAATAGGTCTGCACAAACAGGAGGGTATTAAGAAAATGTGTCTAAGAAAGAAAGAAAGTGATGTTTGGAAGTTCGTGACAACTTAAGAAAAAGGAAGAAAAGGAAGTCAGTCAAATCAGAGTAGGAAGAGATGAAACTGTGATAGCATAGGATAAAACTGAAGAAAGAAAGGATTATATAAATAACACTGGAAGGAAATAAACAAAGAGCGCATTAAATGATCTGCAGATGCTTAAGTAAGTTTTCAGGGATCTTCCTGACAAGTTTTCCTGTAGAAAAAATGTAACAATTTAATGAATGTAACAGTTTGTGAAAGGCTGTTTAGAAAGATCCACCTTTAGAAGATTTTCAGAGAGAATGATGAACATTTGAATTCTTGGGGAGCTAATTCATGTTTCAGAAGTTTTAAATTGAGAAACAGGAAGGGGGAGCTTATACAAAACTGATGCAATTCCTAAACCTGATTTTCAAGACAGGAAAAAGTAGAGCAACTAAAAAGATATGTAAAGAGATAAAGGCACATTGAAAGATAGCTCTGTGGTTGAACAGACAGAAAGCAAGAACAAAATCTGTCTCAGGATTCTGAAAGAAAATTGACTTTCTATTGATATTGAGATATAATCCCATTTGGAGATGAAGTGAGATCCTTAAGAAATAAGAGATTTTGGTACAAGTGATTCCAAAAAGCGTAGCAACAAAATACAGAGACCAAATCTAGTAATGCAAGGTATAAAATAAAAGTATAATAAAATTTAAAAAAAGTTGTAATCATAAGTAAAATATAGAAGCTTAAAAGCATACTGTTATCAAGAAAAACACATAGAGATATGGGAGTGGACGGAGCATTGCATAGTAATGATGCAGTAAACTAAATAAAGTTAGCATGAAAAGATATACATATTGGTCAAAAATAATACACTGGAAAACAGTTATGAAAGTTGTTCTACGGGAGCAAAGATGGGAATTTTATTTAGATTTACTTGATCCTGGGTTCCCTGTCTTCTTCCAGGTCAGATTGGAATATACTTTTTGTTTCATTGGTTGGTTGGTTTTGTTGTTGTTGTTGTTTGGTTTTGTTTTTTAATATACTGTATGGTTGAGTTTTAACATCCCACATAGAGATTAGAGGACAAATCATCATACTAAGAGAAGAGAATATGTAGCTGGATGGATTTATTCACCTGATAGACTTGGAACCAACAAGTATTTTAGAATTGATTCAAATACTTACTTGGTGGTGAATACAAGCACAAGAAAATATGACAGAAAATGACCTTACAGTAATGACTTCATTTAAATTATATGGGGAGATAGGCAATGGTAGGCCTAATTATGGCTCTTCTTTACAAAAGGGCAAGCTTAGAGGAAAAGGAAGCTAGCCAATTAAACTGAAGAGCTTGAGGACTTGAATGTATAAAAAGCCTGGAAAAGTCTTGAAATCAAAATTGGAAAGAGCTGTTTTGACCTGTCATACATATAAGAGAAAACGTAAAGATATAATTCCGGAATCAAGTGGGTAAAATAACACTTCTACTAAGCAGAAACGCTGCTCGCTGAGGTTTTTCTGACACTTAGCTATATAGCTATATGTGACCAATATATTTGACCAATAGCTATACTGGTGCTCTGTTATTTTATGCATCTCACCTAGTACTTCTCTATTTGACATTTATATCGGTTGTAATGAAGCACAGTTTTAGAGAATTGAAGACGTGATATTTAAAGAAAAGGTCTACCTCAAGGCTGTGGCAGATGGGGTAACATAGCATGGCAACAATGACTCAAGAGCACGCAGATAAAACAATCCACCAATGTGGGGTGAAAATTAAAAATTAGCTTCATAAGATGAGATGCTGAAATAATTTCTGATGAAAACAGATAAGGTAAAAAAAAAACTTAATTTGTTTTTTGATGGCATTTGCTTAGCTTGTGAAGTGTTTGGATAATACCATTGCCTGTGATTGATAGCATATCAGATGCAGTGACCCAGGATATGATCAGAACCAAATCAATAGTCTTTCATCAAAGGCTGCTCTATAGAAAGAAGTGTTTCCCAGCAGTTTCCTAGCTATTGCTATCCAGCCAGCCATCTGTTTCAGAGAAGTTATACTTGGATATCCACAGTAAATTGTTACTTGCAATTTTCAGTGTTTACACCATTACAATATGATAAAGTACTGAAAGACAGAGTATTAGATTTTTTTTCTTGAAACACCAGACCAAAATCTTTCATTGTCACAATCCATATTACCTATGCAAGTAGGCAAAGGTTTGTCCCAAACTCTACGATCTCCACTTAAGCAGGTCATAATACTACTACCATGCATTGTATAGCCAGGATTACAGCTGTATAAAATAACAGTGTCTATAAAATGTCCTTCATCTCGGATCTTGTAGCCATAATTTGGTATGCCAGGATCTTCACACTTCACTAGGTCAAAACCTGCAAACAGAAATGGGAAAGGAAAAGAAGACAAAAAGACACAAAGGTATAAAATATCAACCAAAAGATATTGTCAATTAATCTGATCTTGATGTAAATTATACTCTCAAAATTCAATTAGATTAGATGTATCCATAGTAACCAAAGATAAATTATATATAATTTGGGTAAATCAGAAACTGAAACAAGAACTAATTATTCATTTGATCTTTGATTATGGCATTAGTTTATTGAAGAAAGTGTATTATCTACACTATCCCAAAAGAGAGTAGTGAGCTATTTATTACTTTGTACCACTTGTTTTTATTCAGAGGAAAGGAAGCAGTATTGAGCCTGTATTTGGCACTAAGTGGGAGCTTCACCTCCTCATCTAATCTCAATAACAAAGTCATCAGACCACAGTGGGAATTTAGGAAGAAAATGCAAAGGTTATTTCATCCATCCTAGTGTCAAGATAGTATGGTTTCAGTTTCTTCTCTGCTGAAAATGAAGAAATATTCCTACACTCATTTTCAATTAGCATTCCCTTTTTTGGTCTACTAGCATGCTGAATGGGATAAATAGCTTTTTCTGTGCACCTTGGAATGAGCAGTTCTACTCTGAACAGCTACAATTCTTTCCATATTTTACTCTTGTCTCTGCATTTTCTCCATATAGCATTGCTAAAATGTAAAGATAAAGTTTAAATCTCTCCTTTTGCCTTGAGGTCCAGTTCTTGGAGCAATATAAAGAGTGGTCCCAAATTTATCTTTCTCAACTCCAGTCAGATTTGTGTATTTTTCATTAATTACTGTCATGTCCCCAGCCGAAGGAAGTAATTCTGACTCTACAAATGGTTTCTATTTTGCTGTCCTTATTTTACTGAACAGCTTCATTATGTGGTTCTGAATCAGGCTGCTAGTCTTCCCTTCAGTTTGCTGTTTTCAGCTCATTCACTATATGTAGCTATTCACTAGTTAGGAGAGAATGAGACATCTTTATGGTAAATAACATCTCCATAGACAACCTTTTATTATTTTACAAATACACAAACTAGAGTTGGTATCACATTTTTCTTGTTGCCTTTCTCCTGATGCTGAAAAGATCAACCTCAGCTGAAAAAAGACAAGTAATCTAATACCTCGTTCTTCCTCTTGTACAGATGCTAAAGCTTGCCTACCAAACAAGTCCTCTGAAAACACAAAATGCCTTTGTTCTCTTTGTTTGTAAATTGGACACAAAGGTTGGGATTTACCCATCGTAACTCAGGATTCTGTAAGTTAGAGAGCTAAATTTGAACTAGTTAGCTTAGGCTACTGTCATAGTCAGTAGAGAAATATGAATCTCAAGAAAACAAACCAACTGATATATAGATAGCTGTCTAAGATCAGTCAGTTCAATCAGCTTCTGGAAATACTTATTTTCTGCCTTTACTGTAAACTAAGTCTAGGTTCTCTCTTTATACAGTAGGCTATAGTAGCTCAGAATTTTAAGTACCTAGAGTTAGGTAAAAGGAATCCTTCTCAAAAAAGAATGCTATTCCATCACATTGAAACTGCATCTCTATCTGTGCTAATATCTTAAGAAATGTCAAGACCCAAGACCAATAAGTATGCTCTGACCACAGCCATGCACTGTTAAACTCAATTACCCTTAAAAACAACATGGCTGTCTACAAGCCACTTCCTGGGAGTTTAGCTCACACTGTTTACGACAAGCATCTGAGATTGTTTGGGAGAGTGCTAGACAACCCAAGCTAGAAGCATGCTAGCATTTATCCTAACATTTCAGCAGTCTAGACAATCACCTTCCCACACTCATGCCCTAACAATGTTTAGTTTACTAACAAACAGAGGTGTAACCTATGTGTCAGGAGTATGTATAGTCAAACACAGTACAAATGGATTATAGACATTTATCATTGTTCCCTCGCTAAAAGATTGTTTCTGTGTGAATATTTGCACATCCCTGCAATTTCACGTTGTAAACAAAAATCAAACATGCTCAGTTTCCAGACAAAAGGGGTAGCATTCATTTTAACTAGCTCTCAGCATTGGTTATATAAACAGCCATATCTAAATCAGTTGTCTGCCTTTTAGAGTTAATACTAACTTATGGGGTGTGATTATTCTCGTCCTAAAGTAGGTATCTAAAATAGATTGGATTAACTGTGCAACTCTAAAAAGGTCTATTTCTCTTCATTCACTATAAAAGGAGCCAAGATGATTGGGTCATTCAGATGAGCTGAACTTCACAAGAAATAGCTGTTTTTCTTTATTTTATAAACATACAAAGAGATTTATTAAAAACCTTAAAAATGTAAGTTGATATATAATGTAATGATATTTTAATGCTGATTTGACAGCATGAGCCAGTGTAACACTACTTCTCTGTCACCTGCTTTTAGATATTCTCCCATTCTTTAGTAGGTGCAAAATTTGGTTATCACTGTCAGTGGCATGCGATTCACAGATGAAACTTCCCTGATTAAAGAATCTATTTGTGTGTGGTGAAATAAACTTTTGAAAGACTGATATACAGTTAGAAAGCTACACAAGAGATTGATCCTCCACTATCTCCTATCACATAAAGAACAAAAGGTTGTCATGGAGAGGCAGTATCTTTTAGAAGACCAACAGATAAATTTTGGTGAAATGAAACAAACTTTTGAACCAACAAGCCCTTCCGGTCTGCTGTATAGCCATCTTCACTGCAGAAGACGTTAAGATACGGATAAATTTATTGTTCTGACTTGCTATCATTTCATGTATTCCACGTAGCATTGTTGTGCACCAGTGTGTAAATATACATGATGCAATGTCGGAGAATCTTATTTCTTCTCTCCTGCAGTGCTGCTTCTGTAGGATGATGTGTCTATAAAAAGGCACTAGATCCCCTCACTCTTAAGAATAAGGGCTTCCTGAACGGTGCAAAACCAACTCTAGTGGATTTAGCTTTTTACAATCTATTTGTGCAGATACACTATTCCATTTTCTCCTCATCTGCAGTAATGATCCTTGAGAACTCCTGAAACCTCACTGATGTGAAGAGTTGAAGTGATCCTGCCACAAGCTTTAGAAGTTTGACAGAAGCCTACCATAGCCTGCCTGCACTTTCTCTATTCCTGCTTTGAAATAGGAATGAGTAACACAAAAGAGCTTTCTGTTTTTCCTTTAGCTTACTAATAGCTCACATCATTCTTGTAAGTCACTTATACCTTCAAGTATCCATAAACATAGAGGTTTTCCACCTTCTTTGCTTTGTAGAATGCTACAAGTTCTCCAAATTGAGCTACAGTACTTTAAAGGTCTCTATTGAAAATGAGCTTGCTTTTCTTGATAACATATGCAGACTCTGTGGCAGAAGTCCATGAAGCCCCACAGATCACAGGTAGAAATTCATTTTACTACCACATTAAAATACTATGATTGAATTAAATATGATATGATACAAAGATATGAAATTGATCAATAGATGAAATTACCTCAATATTACTTATTAACATAAAAACTTAATGGGGCTCTTATAGGAAGGCATTGTTTTAAAAACAATTTTTCTGAAGACAGAAATTTAATCCAAAATGTAGATTTGAGATTTGGCATTTAGGAAGAGCCAACAACAAGCAAAAAAAGAATTGTTGGGATTTTTTTATTTTAATCCTAAAATATCCAACCTGCATTATTTTGACTAACATAGTTCTGAAATTACTTCTGTTATATTGCTACATATGTAATATGTATGCATCATAATATCCACATGTTAAAAATTATTTTCTTTACAAAAGTTTGTGTAGGTTTGTGTATGTGTATAAAGAAAGAAAATACTAACAATAAGTAAATAAACAAACAAATAAATAAAGTAGGTAAGTTTGCCTAGAACTTCTGCATATAAACAAAATTCAATTAATGTTGCAATAACAGGAAAATAAATTAGTTAATTACTTAATGGCTCTTACTCTCCTACACCAATAATTATGTTGTCCATTTACTCTTTTAACATAAATACCACAAATGTAGATGACGTGTCTCTAAATCTAGCATACTTCTACAGTTCTGCTTGAGCCATCATTCTCCAAAGTGGAAAGACTTTTTAACCTGTCAATAGCACTACTCTGAGGTGAACTGCATGCTTCTTCAAGAGGCTCATACTCTACAAATGCTCACCGAACTGTATTACTGTATCTATAAATGACAAAATAGCTCTGCAAGTTACAAGTAGGAAAAAATGGCTTTGGTAAAGACTGTGTCGCAGTATGAAGTAGTACCTGTAAGAATTTAGAATCATAGTATTATAGAATCACAGAATCATAGAATAGTTTGGGTTCAAGGGACCTTTAAAGGTCATCTAGTCCAACCCCCCTACAAAGAGCAGGGATATCTTTAACATGAGTATAAACATTGATTTTAATAAGACTAGGATTTCATTCATCATCTTTGGCAAGTTAAAATACATAGAAAAAGGATCTGTTTTATTAAGTGTCTCCTTATCATAGAATCATAGAATCTTTGGGTTGGAAGGGGCTTTAAAGGTCATGTAGTCCAACCCCACTGTAATGAGCAGGGACATCTTCAATTAGATCAGGTTGCTCAGAACCCCATCCAACCTGACCTTGAAGGATTCCAGGGATGAGGCACCTCCCACCCCTCTGGGCAACCTATGCCAGTGTTTCATCACACTCGTCAAAAATTTCTTCCTTAGATCTAGTCTAAATCTCCCCTCTTTTAGTTTAAAACCGTTATGCATTGTCTTATCGCTACAGGCCCTGCTACAGATTCTATCCCTTTATCTTTCTTGTAAGCCCCCTCTGAGTACTGGCAGCCTGCAATAAAGTTTCCCCAGAGCCTTCTCTTCTCCAGGCAGAACAGTCACAGCTCTCTCAGCCTGTCCTCACAGGAGAGGTGTTCCATCCCTCTGACATTTTTTTGGCCCTCCTCTGGACTCCCTCCAACAGGTTGATGTCCTTCCTGTGCTGAGGGCTCCAGAGCTTGATGCAGTGCTCCAGGTGGGGTCTCACCAGAGTGGAGTAGAGGGGCAGAATCACCTCCCTCAACCTGCTGGCCACGCTTCTTTGGATGCAGCCCATGATACGGTTGGCCTTCTGGGCTGTGAGCACACATTGCTGGCTCATGTCCAGCTTTTCATTCACCAGTATCCTCAAGTCCATCTTCAGCAGGGCTGTTCTCAATCCCTGCATCCCCCAGCCTGGATTGATTCCCGGGGTTGCCCCAGCACAGTTGCAGGACTTCAACAAGGCATTTGGCCTTGTTGAACCTCATGAGGTTCACGTGGCTCCATGCCTTGAGCTTCTTCAGGTCCCTCTGGATGACATCCTGTCCCTCAGGCATTTCAACCACACCACTCACCTTGGTGTTGTCTGCAAACCTGCTGAGGGAGCACTCCATCCCACTGTCTATGTCACTGATGAAGGTATTATACAGTACTGCTCCCAACATGGACACCTGAGGGACACCACTCGTCACCGATACCCACCCGGACATCAAGCTGTTGACCACTACCCTCTGGATGCAACCACCCAACCAATTCCTCATCCACCCAACAGTCCACCCATCAAATCCATCTCTCCAACTTAGAGAGAAGGGTGTGGGGGACTGTGTCAAAGGCACAAGTCCAGACAGATGACATCAGTAGCTCTTTCCTTGTCCACTGATCTAGTCATTCCATAATAGAAGACCACTAGGTTGGTCAGGCAGGACTCGCCCTTGGTGAAGCCATGCTGGCTGTCTCAAATCCTGTCCTCCATGTGCCTTAGCATAGCTTCTGGGAGGATCTGCTCCACGATCTTCCCAGGCTCAGAGGTGAGGATGATGGATCCGTAGTTCCCAGAATCCTCCTTGCTACCTTTTTAAAAAATGGGTGCAATGTTTCCCTTTTTCTAGTCTCCAGGGCCTTCACCTGACTGCCATGACTTTTCAAATATCATGGAGAGTGGCTTATCAAATAGATTAGCCAGTTCCCTCAGGACTCTGGGATGCACCTCATCAGGCCCCATAGACTTGTGCATGTTCAGGTTCCTCAGGTGGTCTTGAACCTGACCTTCTCTTACAGTGGGATGGACTTTGCTCCTCCAGTCCCTGTCTTGCAGTCCATCCTCTCGAGACGAGTGGGAGGAGAGACTGACAGTGAAGACTGACGCAAAGAAGTCATTGAGTACCTCAGCCTTCTCCTCATCTGTTGTTACCAGTTTGCCAGTCTTGCTCATCGCAGGGAATATGCTTTCTCTGACCTTCCTTTTCTGCCTGACATATCTGTCATATCTGCCCTTCTTAGTATTCTTTGCACCCCTTGCCAGGTTCAGCTCTAGCTGCGCATTGGCACTCCTGACTCCATCCCTAAACAACCAGGCAGCATCCCTATACTCTTCCCAGGATACCTGTCCCTGCTTCCACTAACTGTGTATTTTCTTCTTGTCCTTTAGTTTGACCAGCAGGTCTCCACTCAGCCATGCTGGCCTCTTGCCTTCCTTTCCTGATTTCTTACAGCTGGGGATCAAGAACTCCTGCGCTCTATGGAAAGCATCCTTAAAGATCTGCCAGCTCTGTTCTGCTCCCTTGTCCCTGACGGCAGTTTCCCAGGGGTTCCTGTTGACAAACCCCTTGAAGAGCTGGAATTTTGCTTTCCCGAAATTCAGGGTCCTGACTTTACTCGTCTCATGCTCAATAACTCTCAGGACTGCGAATTCCACCAGTGCAAGATCACTGCAGCCCAGGCTTCCTCCAATTTTGACATCAGCAATTACCTCACTTCTGTTGATGACCAACAGGTTCAGTATCTCATCCCCTCTGGAATGGCTGTCTATCACCTGGCATAGGAAGTTATCATCCATGCACTCCAGGAGTCTCCTGGATTGCCTACAGCTCCCCATGCTACTTTTCCAGCAGATGTTGGGGTGGTTGAAGTCCCACAGCAGGACAAGAGCCTGCAACCACGATGCCTCCTGTAACTGGAGTTAGAAGGCTCCATCAATAGGCTCCCCTTGATCGGGCGGCCTGTGGTAGACACCAACCACAAGGTTCCATCTGTCGCCTTGGTCTCTGATTCTCACCCATAAGCTTTCGACCTCCTCGTGGCTGTTCTTCAGAGACAGGTCTTTACACTCTATCTGTTTTTTGATGTAGAGGGTAATGCTTCTGCCCTTCCTTTCTCGCCTGTCCCTTCTGAACAGTGTGTAGCCATCGACAACCGCACTCCAGTCATGGGATTCTTCCCACCAAGTTTCAGTAATGGCAAGTAGTTCGTAAATTTCTCAACATGTGCATGTGTCAGAGGACATGAAGTCTCATGCAGAAATATATTCCTTTTTTAAATTTTATTTTTGTGACTCTGTGGGAGCATTTATATCAACAGAGAAGTTAAGATTTTTCTGTCAGTCTATTTTAAACTCAAATCTAATGAAATATTTATTTGGGGTAAAATGTTAGATAAGCCAATTGTAGACAACGTAACCACTCACTGCCCTGGGTATCAGAATTCAATTCCCTATTTCATACAAAAAAAAAACCCAAAACATGTAAATAAATATTTGTAACTGGAAGGGAAAATACAAAACCTAAATTTAAATATCCTTGAGATACCAAACACTTAATTTGCTGTTTTGTTTAGAGTATTCAGATATTTTTTATCAAAAGACCACACTGGATAATTAATACTGATTTTCATTTCTTCTAATTATTGTTCATTCAGGAATAGTCCAGTGGTCTCAATTTTTAGGGTTGTTTTCACAATATTATGCCTAGAAAAACAATTAGGTACAAATATTCAGTATGACAAAATAAAGAGTATTATCGCTTTTTGTATGTGAAAAATAGAATATTCCCTGTAAGGACATCCAACAAACTAATTGCTGGTTTTTATGCCAGATTTTTAAAATGCCACTTTGAACACTCTAGAAAAAAAATATAAAAATGACAGTACATAATTTGTGGCCATATGTTCACTACAAGCAAGTAGTGAAGCTTGCTTCACCACAAGCAACACTATCTCTGTTTTTCAGTAGGCCTATTAAAAATTGGGCTATTTAACATGCAAGAAGGTGCTGCTAATAGTTTGCAAAAAAAGCAGGATCTTGCCCTGTTTGTTCGCAAGTAAGCTGCCATTCCAGCTCTTCTTATGCAATTTTTTCCCCTTCTCATCATACACAAAAAATACATTTTCTATTTCCTTTTTCCCAGATGTTCTTGCACATCTGGTGTAATTTGTCACAAAGGACCATATTATTGTGAAATCTCATTGTTGAAATGTTGCAACAGAACTTTGATATTAAAGTAGATGCTGTGAACATTCACAGTAGGGAAACATGATCAAGAGCTCCAATCACAGTACTCAGGTTTATCTGACATTGAAACAATCCAGCAGTCAGAGAAATTCTGCCAATGTTCTTATTGCTGAGACAGATATTGTCCTGGGAAATTGCTGCCAATTATCTTATTCCTGAGTTTCGTTATAGGATTATGAGAACAACAAATGGATAAAATCCAGTTAAATTAAAACCAAAACAGCCAGAATACTTCTTGATGATTGGCTATCACCTCCTGACATTATTTATCCAATGTGATTTGTTCTGTCATATTTGATACAAATAATCAGGAATGTAGAAATACCGGTTGTCAGAGTAAAAATTATTGACATGTCTGTAATGTATGTATGTAGAATGTTAATTACAACTTCTTTCAACTCAGTTTAATTATGATGGCTACTGTAGTTCTGTCTACATTAGTAAGTAGTGCAGTACAGTAGAAGCAAATCGAGGCAGTGAAACAATGAAGCTGAGGACACGATGTCCACACTATCTGCACTAAAGTGTTTTTACTTTGGACTAGCTTTGTGTCTGTTAGTGGCTGCACTATGCTAAGTCCATTCCTGGAGCACACCTTTCAGTTCAGCTTCAATTTTGTACCCTCCAAAAACTGTCTCCAATATGAAGGTAGAAGTGAGTGTTTGTGTTCTCAAGGGAAATTCTTAGGGATTCTTTATAGTACAGTGCACTTTTAACAGAAGCTGATGAAGTTCTGAGATACCTGCAAATTTCTCTTCACATATTTTGAAAGGAAGAATACAGTTTACTCTCTCTCTCTGTCCATTTACATTGCATGTAAACCTACAGTGGCTATATGAAAAATAAGTAATCTAAAATAAGTTATTTCCCATTCCTATTTCTGGAAGAAGTCCTAAGCTATTTTGAAATAATCATTCTCCTAAACCCAGACACACAAAAAAGTAAGCACCTAAAGTAGGTGTTACCAACCTTTAGGCATTTGGTCCCTACTTGGAAACTCTAACCTCGAGTTCAACACTAAGACCTCTAGGAAGAGTATGAGGAAAAAAAAAGGTTCCTGGTCTAGAAAATGGACAAAAGCAAAAAAGAGACTTTGAATTGTGAGCTATGGTACTCATCCAAATTTTAATTCCTACACAAAGGAATGCTGAGGCATGTTACATCATGTCTGTCTTAGTAGAACATAAAAGCACACTGTTATTAGGGACCAGAAAATAGTTCCCCTATCCAAGAAACTGGGCTGCAGGGCTTTTCTGCTTTTATTCCTTCTTTTTTTTCCTTCTGGCTTAGTAAACCTTTCATTCTTTGGCACAAAGTATACTATGGAAATTAAAACTTTACCCACGGAGATGGAACAGAAGAGTTTTAAAACAGGAAATAATTGAGCTGACCGTAAAATAGATATAACAACATGACCCTTAATACTGTGGTCCCATGTTGCAAATTTGTTCAACAGTTTTTGACAGGTTAACTTTATTTACAAGCTTTATGTTGGATTAATTATTGTTTGTCAATGTCATTCTGACTTTATGCCAAACCATACATTAAACTGCCATAAAAGCACAAAATGCTTGTAGATGTCCTCTGTACGCTCTAGTTAATTTTACAGGAATTCAATCATGTGTTTGTGCCAGAGTCAGACCAGATTTGAACTGCTGGGTGTTCTGATACTGCACAGATTCATTTTTAATGATCATGGAACCTTGGCCTCAGATAGGAGATACAGATACGGATACAGAACACTGTGTCCACCAACTGAAGGAATACTGTAGCCACCAAGCTGTAAAAAAAGAATCTGGAAGGAATTTCTTCTTGTAAATTCAAAGTGTTGTACCTTCTGTGGAGTCTGGCAGTTTGTAGTATGAACTCTAAATAGAAAGCCTACCAGACAAAACTGTAAAGACATTTTAAAACAAAGGCCAGCTGGGCTATTTGCAGAACTTTAAATGTCTAATCTAAAGAACAGGGCCTGAAAACATAATATATGGCATAGAGGTATAGGTCAGCGCTATCAATGATCTCAGATGAGTACATTTATACTAATATAATTTCCTATTAATATTACTGTTTGTTACAGATGGGGAAACACTATTAAAACAGCAATACTGCTAATCCCCATAAAAACTTCACAAGACAAGCCATGAGGGGTTAATTATTCTGAATGTAAAAAAGGTTTTGCAGCTCATATATTAAGCACTAAAGGATGAAAAGCACACCTCATGGGACTCCAAGCAGTGTTTTATAATATCTGATAATTATATTACATAATATACTGTAAGTATAGACTGGGTGGGCTCTGCTCAGCAAAACGGTAATGTCGTCTTTTCATTTCTAATTGCCATGGAAGACAGGGCTCATAAATTATGTATAACCTATCTTCAGTTTCTGAAAGTGATGTTGCAAAATATTTTGGGATGACTGAAAAAAGAAGGGCAAACACATATAGAAATACTATCTCAGAACATACATGGAAATATTGATGTTTTAATACTAAAAAGTAAGTTAATGTGAAAACATGGGAAATATCAAGAACTTTGTTAGTGTTATCTAAATCTCAAGTAATTTAAGCTCATAAACATAATCTACATGTTTTGCACAGAATATTTTTTTAACTACGAAAGAGTCATTAAAAGTATGGTACTTGAGTTAATGTTCAGAGTCTATAATTGATTTCTAAATGCATGTAAATGTTAACAAATACTCATTCTGCAGTTGTTGCATCTTAAATATCCATAACATAATCTATTTAATTAAATCAATGAAATTCAAAATGAGAGTTCCTGGCATTTTCATTCTGTCTTGGAACCATTTATGTGCTATTGAAACCTACAGTTGTAGAGGAAAAAAAAAGTCTATATTATGCACTGGGAAACGTGCCAATTAGAAATTCTCTACCTAATTAGAATGACAGAGAAGTCTATAGAAAGAAAAGCATTTGAATAATGTGGCTATAGTGAGGTATCAGAAATTTGCATGAACTTTCAAAGAGCCTGGGACAAAATTAGCTCCAGACCTCTTTCTCTTGCATCTGTAATGTTTTTGTAAGACAGACTGAAACACTTTTATGTCTTGGTGATTGAATATTTTACATTCTAACACAAATCGTCTGAAAGAGACCAAAGGAGCCACGTTATTCAAATAAACTCCTATATTTCTACATGCTTATACAGCAGAATGAGTTCACAATAAGTAATGATACTTGCTGCTTTGTATCCTTTGGAAATTGAGAGGTACAGTTTCAATGTCTCAAAAGCTTTGCAATCTATTGGCAATTTATGTTTAACTACACTGATGAGACAGTTATTCAATGGATAATACTTTCTAACATTTTCAGCACTTTTTCTCAACATAAGCAGCATGTAAGAAAATTCATGTAAACATGTAAAACGTAGTGATGTTAATAAATGTTGTCAGTAGCAGATCTTTTGAGCATAAAATGAAAAAGAACTTTTTTCTGTAATTTTCATCTGTAATAAGTATATTACAAAAATTTTAAGGCCTTTCCCCATCAATTTCAAACAAGACTCATTGTGTCCGTATGTCCTATGAAAAATGTATGTTTGCCCCTTTTCAGCTATGACAACCACAAATAGAAAAGAAAAAAAATATAAATTGATGAAGCAAGTGAAATATGCGTAAACAGGCATTAGAAGACAGTTTTTGGATGTGATGATTTTATAAAAAGAAAATACTTTTAATAAATAACAATACTTGCAAGAGATAGGTATGCAGATAAATGTGCCTGCATCAAGATGATTACTGTGCAAATATAGAAAGCATACAAGTAAGCTTTGCAATCAGCAAGCAAATCAATTATTACTTATAATTTATACTCAGTATAAGAGAAGCAGGGAGATTCCATGTGAGTTTAAGAACTCTGACTTCATGTGTCTATAAAGAGGTATCTTCAGGAGCACTCCATGTCTAAGCCCCCTTTATCATCAGTGGGGAAATGACTGATACAGTCAGTACTTAGAGATATTCTGTTGGTTACTTGTCAGAAGAGCACTGGCCTTACCTTTGGGGATGGGAGGAAGCAAAAGGAAAAGAAATACCATGAGCTCATACTTTTTTTTTCCTTGTTACTTAGTGCAAGGTTCTTTGACTTAACACATATGAAATGCTTTAGTGATTACAAATGTATTAATTTCCTCAGAGTCTTTTCTAGAATACTTGCTCTTAGAGGAATCAAGTCACTGTGAACATAAAGGATGGATTGAAACATGGAAAAACATTTGTATAAGCTTATAAAAACCAGTATAGCACAGACAGGACTGAAAGTTAAAGACTCCCATCTGCAGCTGTGGTCATTCTTTCACACACTAACAGGGGAACAACATACACACAGCACCTGTTATTTTGGCTAGTGGTATTGATGCCCAACACTCCTGAAAATCAAGTTCCAAATACACTGTGGTGAACAACATAGAGAATGAGAAGCACATAAAACTTGTCTACATTTTATCATTCTGTTGTAAGCAACTTTCCCCATCTAGAAAGTTTATGGAAGCAGAAAGAATAGAAATAAATAGGTTTATAGCATTCATCTTCGTTAACTATTGTTCTTCCGAATAGTCTGCTCTCTACATGCATCCCTAATTCTGCTCATATATAATATACACATAGTTTTGGCAGGGTGATTTTAATACCAAGCATAATTTTTTGAAGGAATAATCTTAATTTTATTCTTAAATAACTTTCTTACAGTTTTAAATAATTAGAAACATAGCTTTGATGACTTGAAAATCTGTTCCCTATTTATTGCTAATCTACAGTTATAAAAAATTACTAGATTCTAGGGCAACAAGCTTAATCTGTTGAAATGTAAACAATTCCCTCATGTAATAGAGGGGAGAAAATAATAAAATTCCTGCATCTGGACTGTTAAAATCCTTACAAATTAATTCTGCACTGTTTTTTTTTTTTTACCGAAAACCCATGTTTTCATAATCTCTATTTAATTTCAAAATTTTAACAATCATAGAATCAAAGAATCATAGAATAGTTTATGTTGAAAGGGAGCTTTTAAGGTCATCTAGTCCAACTCCCCTGCAGTGAGCAGGGACATCTTCAACTAGATCAGGTTGCTCAGATCCCCGTCCAACCTGACCTGGAATGTTTCCAGGGATGGGGCATCTACCACCTCTCTGGGCAACCTGTGCCAGTGTTTCACCACCCTCATTGTGAAATATTTCTTCCTTCTATCTAGTCTAAATACGCCCTCTTTTATTTTAAAACTGTTACCCCTTGTCCTATTGCAACAGGCCCTGCTAAAAAGTCTGTCTCTTTATCTTTCTTTAAAGCCCCCTTTAAGTACTGAAAGGCTGCAATAATACCTTGATACAACAAATAGTTATGTAATGTAATTTACTTGAGTTATTTTAGAAGAAGTCATTTCAACAGTTTTCAGAAAGGGAAAAAAAAATCAGTCAGATGAAAGTGAAGATCAAACTTTGATCGCAGGGGCATGCACAAATGACTTGAAATGTCTAACATTAAAAAAACCCAGAACCTTATATAAGGATTTACTTTTGTGTAACAGCATGTGAAGTATGGAACAGAATAATATCTTTGCATTTTTGTTGCTTAGTTTGTATAATTAGATTGTTATATTTTATAATTTCATAAGTTTAACACTTAGCAAATCAACAATAAGGCACCTAAAAGGTCTTACATTTGAATTGCAGCAAGAAGGACCTTGCAAGAAAGATTAGTCTATCACCCTCGGCTTCTAAGTGCAGATCATCTACCTGACTTAAGGAACTGCTTATCAATAAGACAATTAGTTGGCTAACAATGGCAGTGATTGCCCTCGTCTAATAGTCGTTTCCTGCAGCTTCTCTTTCCCAAAACAGAGAAGGATGAATCAATAATCCTAAACTGGAAATAATAATTTTTCATCCAACATGAGGCCAAAGTAGGCACAAAGGCCAGAGGAAAAGAACAAGATATTGGCAGTTCTGTTTAAGCTTCTTAAGCTTTCAGACAGGAATTTTTGCTCATGGGAAAATTCTGGTAACTACAGCAATGAGAAGAAATTGTCAGTAACACTGCTTTCTACTCATGTAAAACTTTGAAAAGAGGAAATTATTACTAAAGGTAAGTACGTTGAAGGGCATTCAACACTACAAACCAACAGGAGTCTTTCTGTGAAAAGAAGAGGAAACGTCCAAAGTTTTCGAACAAATCCCACCTGAAATTCCGTAAAACCAACTGCACATATATATAATGGTAAACTCTACTTATAATGGCTTCATAGAAATAGATATTTTTAAAAACATGAGAGAAAAATTGCAGATTGAGGAGGCAAAGAAGGTAAAGAGTTCTGTCCTTCAAGCCACTGCACTGACAAATTCATGGAAACTCTGTGTTCCTGCTAAGGTCTCAGAAATAATGCTTTAAATATGATCATCTCTTCAATATTGAAGTAACATAATCTTTAGGACAGCACTTCTGAGACTATTAATTTAGCTGAAATCTGCTTGCAAATTTCAGTCATATACTGTAGCTAAGATGCATACATCAGCAGATGAGAAGCAAACACACTTTAGAAAACTACCTGAATTAGCATCACTGAAATATCTTGCTTTCATATTCTAAAGATACAATTTCAATACAAATGGAAAACAGCACATGCATATGGACGTCTTTGATGATCTCTGATAGCTGCCTCTTTCTCACCTTCAAAGCATAACTGCATTTTAAACTTTATAGCAGATTTTAAAAAGCAGCTCTATCCTTGACAGAAGATGTGAATTACAACAGAAAAACCTAAAGGCTTTAGATCAGATGAGAATCTCTGACCCATACGCAGAAAAGCCAGGAGTCCTTTAACAGATAATAATTGGCAATTATCAAAACCAAATCAAAATAACCTTTAACAAATTACCTTTTTCACATGTTCTAATACCTCATATCAAATCTCATTTTTCCTTAACTGAAAATGAGAAATAGTTAACATATTTCTTCTTTCTAATTCCATGCACAGAGGGATAATTCAGTGATTTAAGGATGATAAACTATGTAATTTTTGGAAACAGAATAAAATGTTTTTCTTTTTAAATATTCAGAGAGATTTTTTAAAAAACTGTTGTTCATTTTGTGTATGTATATTTACAATACACATATTTTAATTCAATCAGAAGCCTGGCTTTAACTCCAAGTGTTTTGGGAGAACACATTTTAATAGTCATGGACTATTCATCCTTTAATCCTGTTTTTAAAAAAGATTGTAACATGATGCCTTATTTTGTTTCTCTGACAAAAAGTTTCAAAACTTTAAGGTATGGCTCTAAAAGTACAGACTACACTATACTGACTATGATGATATGCAATGATGCTTAATGTAATCTAAATTCTCTATCTTCTGTTGCAAAAGAAATGTTCATGTTTTCTGCTCATTTACTAATAAAATAAGCTTTTTTCATTTAATTTTGGGGCACTGGAAAGTTTGCTTACAGGAAAAAACATGACATGCAAACAAGCCACTATATGACATGTAAATGGAGAAACAGGTAACCATTCACTCTTTTCAGTTTTAAACAATAATTCCTTACATCCTAATTTTATCCAAACTATTTTTAGACTGTACAGTTTATGTTACTTATTCTGTGAGGTAGATGCATAGAGAAGTATTTAATGAATTAGGTTATGAAACTGAAGTACCTTTTTATTATTTTACCTTACCTGAACAGAAGAAACAAAACAAAAGAAAAAACACTGATGTTTTGAAATTCACCACAATGGAAAATCCTAATAAAGACTTCTGTACTGAAAATCTTGAATGCCTTATTCAGGATTTTCTTTTTCCTATGCCTTAAGAACTGAATGCAAATTCATCCTATTCTTGTGAAACCTTTTGATATTCACAAAATAAGATTTTTTTAAAAACTTCCCTTACCATATTGCCCTAAACAGATATAACAATTCAGTGCATGGGAGAAGCATAGCTTTGAGAATGTGGCCACATTATGTAAGTACTGAATATATTGGAAGCAGAAGGCAGCTTTCTTTTCTGGGGGGAGGGAGGAAAGAGACTATAATGTGACCATATTATTAAACAGGGTATCATAAATTTTGTACATGAGTGAACTGAATTAAAATTTCTAACTAGCCTTTCTTTTGGCATTTATTAAACTTTCAGTTCACAATTTTGCAACTTTGACTTTGTTTAACAGTAGTTTTTTCTAGGCATTCAATACAGCTTATATTAATTTGGGGTTAGTCACATCATTATACTGCTCTTAAAATGACCTGTGAATATATATATGCATAAGTTCAGACATACTCATTTAATGTTTATTTTCATTTAATTTTATCTTACATTTCTACTGCAGCGTGTGAAGGTTCCCTGTGGAACAGATCTTATACACGAATTAGTTGCTGAAAGGAAACTACAAGAGCTTCTTTTCATTACCGGAGTGTTCTGCTCAACTGACACTATACAGCCTGAGGCAAAGACACTATATTTCTGAATTCGAGTCTGTTTGTGTGCTAGGATAAATGACTGAGTTTGCAGTTTCAGAACATTGTTTTCACTGACATTCTTTTAACATTTTCAATTACTGTAGAATAGGAAATGCACTAAATTAAATTTCAGTTCAGGATTCTCTTAAATTAATTTCCAGGTTTAAACCACTTATATAAATTTAGATTACGCTAATTCAGATTAACCTTCCATGCAGTAACTTTCACTATCCCTTGAAAGATGTAGGGACAGAGAATATTTACAACACAGAATTTAAAATGAAATTTAGAACTAAGTCTTCAGCAATAACAGAATAATATGAATGCCAAACCATCATGTGTGAGAAAATTTAAACTAGATTTGAAGGGTGAAAGGGATGAAACCAGGCTCACTAGAGATGAGCCCAGGGGTGGCATGCCGGAGTTGGGGGTGAAATCGATAGCCCAGCTCAAGTGCATCTATACCAATGCACACAATATGGGCACCAAACGGGAGGAGCTGGAAGCCATTGTGCAGCGGGACAGCTATGACTTGGTGCCATTACAGAAACATAGTGGGATGACTCACATGACTGGAGTGCTGCAATGGATGGCTATAAGCTCTTCAAAAGGGATAGGCACGGAACGGGGAGGTGGTGGGGTGGCTCTGTATGTTAAGGAGTGTTTTGATTGTATAGAAATCAATGATTGTCATGACCAAGTCGGGTGCTTATGGGTAAAGGCTGAGGAGGAAGGTCAATAAGGCAGATATCCTGCTGGGAGTCTGTTATAGCCCACCTAACCAGGATGAAGAGGCAGATGAAACATTCTATAAGCGATTGGCAAAAGTCTCACAATCACTAGCCTTTGCTCATGTAGGGGACTCAATTTACCAGACATCTGCTGGAAGTATAACACGGCAGAGAGGAAACAGTCTAGGAGGTTCCTGGAGTGTGCGGAAGACAACTTCCTGACACAGCTGGTAAGTGAGCCTACCAGGGGAGGTGTCTTGCTTGACCTGTTGTATACGAAAAGAGAAGGACTAGGAGATGTGGTGGTCGGAGGCTGTCTTGGGCTTAGCGACCATGACATGATAGAATTCTCGATTCTGAGTGAAGTAAGGAGGGGGGTCAGCAAAACTGCTACCATGGACTTCAAGAGGGTAGACTTCAGACTGTTCAGGTCACTGGTTGAAAGAGTCTCTTGAGAGACCACCCTGAAGGGCAAAGGGGTCCAGGAAGGCTGGAAAGTCTTCAAGAACGAAATCTTAAAGACGCTGGAGCTGGCAGTTCCCATGTGCTGTAAGAAGAGCTGGCGGGGAAGGCGACCAGCCTGGCTGAACAGGGAGCT
>NW_010518376.1:0-10321 GCF_000687285.1 Phaethon lepturus
CTTAATGATTCTGTGATTCTGTGATCAAATACAGTTCCACGCTGCACAATTAAAGATGTTATCAAATACCTGCATTTATTAATGAGCTAATGCTGATAAAAATACAATTTTGCAACAAACAATCTGATATATAAAAATAATAAAATCTGTACTTCTGTAAACTCCCACAGGCATGTTGTGCAGTGTCTAGCATGTAATACACTGTGCCAGATCCGAAGGGTTATTAGTAAATGTACATATGTTGCGGGCAAAACAGTCTCAACTTGGGGAGCTTCACATAGTATATTGCCAATTAACATAAATGTTTAATTACCGATTGGGGTATTGAGAAACCAAGAAGACAAACAACTAAGTGAACACTTAGGGAAATGCCTTTCTTCCCCTTTCAACTTAAGTCCAACACCCCTCCTTCTCCCTTCCTAGCTGCAACTCTCCTTGTTTTCACCTCTGCTCAGTCCTTCCCAATCCCCCTGCCAAGGCAATGGTCCTGCAGTGGAGAAGGTCAGTCTCCGTGTGTAGTGGTTTATCTTTGCCACTCCTTGCTTCTGATTCTTTTCTGCTGCTTCTCCGCTGCTCGTTCATTCCTTCTTGTTTCCTCTGCCCTGGTGTAGGTTGCCCATGGCTTGCAATCCCTCAAGGGTTTGCCTGCCCTGGTGTGGGTTGCCCATGGGTGTAGTCCTTCAGGGGTATATCAGCTGTGATGTGGGTCACCCCTTTCCAGAAATGTGTCTCCAGTCATGCCCCAACAATGTCCCCTTCCACATGTTTCCAACAGCATCCCCTCCACCATTTCTCCTGCCCATCACAGCTGCCACTCTTACCATGGGCTCCCCTGAATGGTAGAGGTTTGGTGGGCAGTGGGGTGCACACACCAGTTCTGGAGCTGGCTGGAACCAGCTGTGACAGTCCCAGGGCAGTTCATTGCCTCCCACCATAGGGCACCCCACAGCCTCCCAGCACGGCACGCTGCCATGTGTGCCGAATGCACCACCCTGTACAGCTCATCTGAGTTGGAGCACATAAAAGTACTTGCAGTTCTTAGGCAATGTGACTGACTAAGATGGAGACGAAGTCTTCAATCTCCATGAAGACATGGCAAATTATTTGCTGTAAATCTTTATTTGGAAGGGTAAATACTTTAAGTCATGGATAAAATGTACAGCAGTATCCTGAGGACTAGCTAGAAAAAATAATGAATTATCATGAAAAGTGATTCTATAGCACCCTATCTGAAATAAAAGTATACTGTTAGAAACAAAGTGGATGCAGGTTAAAATGAAGTGTGCATTCTTGCCAAGAGAAATATACTTTGGCTAGAGTTAAAAAGCAGTCTGGATTATAAAATAAAACTCCTTATCCATATTTACAACTAAAAGAAGAGCTGCACTAGAGCAGAATGGTCCACTGCTTTATTCTTTTCCTTTTTGTCAGTTTGTTTTTACTGATCTGTTGAGATGTCACTTCTTTTTGCCTGCCTCCTTGCCTGACACAAAGAGCAAAGAGGATGTGTGGGGTGATGAAAAAGCCATCCTGCAGATCTCTTTCAGGCAGTTAATTGCATTGAACTCTGATTTTCATGTATCTCATGCACATAGTGCAAAGTGCAACCCCGCCAGCAGTAGTAACTTCATGTTTCTGGTGCTTTGCACCAAAATATTTTCCTTTTTTGGAACATTGTGTCTAAACATAGCAGGCAGTTTTATACACATGAAGAAGGCAATGCAATCAATAACCACTTTAAGCATTTAAATTGCGTGTTTTTGCAAGGATCAAAGCTGATAAGAAATCTATCACTGGAAGGAACTAATGGAATTTATACAGAAAGGAACAACCAAACTGGATCAATTTTATTCAAAGCAGAAGCAGACCCAGCACAAAAGAGTAAAATCTATTTAATATGGACATCAAATGCCAAATGGTGTGTACTTCTACAGTACAGCAAAAGATGTGATTATGATGTGTATCACAAAAGATGTGATACAGCCGTATCTTTAATAATCACATATTTAGAAATGCCCTGAGAAGGTAAAAGACCTGTGCTTCTGTCCTCTCACAAGATTTACAGCTTGGCTATTAATACAGGCCCATATACAAATGCATTACATTATTCAAGCATGTACAACAACAGAGAAAAAAGTGCTGCTTTGGAACTGAATGGCCTTTTACATTACCCTTGTGCCAAGGTGACACCAGATACAATAGAGCATCGGGAAATGTTACATGGTATATGTTTTCTAACATACAGTCCTTGTTCTTACATTACTTACACAAGAGTATGAAAATCACGATGAGACATCCTTCATTAAAAGCAATGGCAAAAAAACTAGCAAGATAGTAGAGTTCTTAAAAGTGATGGTATTCAAAGGTAACATTTTCAAAATAATCCTTTTTAGAATTCTTTCTGTTTTTAAAAAAAAAAATTTCTCATGTTTTTATCAACCAAAGAACTTTGAGTAGTAGTGACCAGTCTACAGGACTAACTGCACCAACTGACTGTCCAAACAGCAGTTACGACAGTAGAGAGACAATTCTGCATGCGACTGAAAGAATAACATAGTGAGGAAGGCAATATAATGGACAGTCTGAGGTTGTCATTTGCAATAGTTGACCAAAAAAACCCCAAACCAGAAACCAGTTAAAAGATAATTTTGCCTGAAAAAGCCTTGTCACTGAGAAACTGCAATACCTATTATTTTAATGACAGACTTTGTGTGTTGTATGCCAGGAGACCAGCAATGGAAAACCCAAGGTAAAAAGACACTCTTTCTATGTTTGGGCCATTTTTCAGTTGGCATGAGGGAACAGGCTGCACTGGTATCCTAAAGTTTTCATTGCTTCCATAGTCTACATAGATAACCTTACCCTCAGCTCTTCCATCCAAAGGTAGCAAAAGATCTTGAACAGCCTGTTCCTTCCAGATATTTCCACTCTGCCAGAGGGAATTCAGTTCCTGTTCTGAAAGTGAACTAAAAAGCTGATCTATTTTTCCTTTGTGAACAAATCTGTTCAGGCCACTGCCTTTCGCCAGATAGAAAAGAGCCAGAGGCTGCCTGGAACGATGTAGGGTTCCGTAGAGCGATTTGAAAGACTCATGTAAGCATCTAACAAAAGTTTCCATTTTCCTGGAATCTTCATTTAGTTGTTTTCTATTTTGGGGCCAGAACAACAAGGAGGCCAGGAAGAAAGGCTCTACACACTGTGAGGTTGTTTCCTGTTCCTGTAGAACACTTAGAAGCAGACTTCTCAGCACCTTAGGATGTAACTTAGCAGCTTTAGGTTTAATGCAGTTCAGAACAACATTTGCCAAAATCAAATTCTGTTTGTCTTTCAGAGTTGCTTGTGCACTCTCCTCACACAAAAATGCATATGCTTCTACTATGTCTTCTATTTCTCTCTCAGCATATTTGTGATTTCTGTGGAGGTATTTCAAAATGCCAGAAAACGAGCCTGCTTTGGAAGCCTCCACAGTGTCCCTGTATGCTCCTATACACTGAGACATGGGCCACTTTGAGACCTGTTTACTTTTCAGTTGCTCAAAACTGAAATCACAAAATATTTCTGTGTATTTGGTAAAACGTTCTTGAACTTTCTCATGCAATTTTGTTTCTACAATTTCTTTTTCATTGGTCTGTGTTTTGAAAAACACAAAGTAGTCTTCAAAAAAGTCAAATGCCCTTTTCAACCGTGATCGCAAATTACATAAAAAGCTGGAATAATGTTCAAGAACCTTGAACATTTCACTTTCTGTGTTGCAGTTATCTACGTTCAAAACTCTATTTCCTGATAGATACTTTGTCAGATTTTTTCTACCCTGTAAGTCTTTTGTGCTGAAAAAAGGAACATTCCAAAGGACATCAATAACATAAAGACCAGTTTCTATCTCTCCCTGATAACCAGCAGTATTGTACATTTGAAACTTTCTTTTAAGCTTTTGACATGGCAAATATTGTTCATTGTCTGCATTTTCAGCTTGCCACTGAGATTCTCTGAAAGCCTGTGAAGCATTCTCAGCAAGTTCTAGCAAGTGTTTCAGTTCCTCAGCTGTCAGGACTGCACTCTTTGCTTTGCACTCTACACAGTATCTCAGCTTACTTTTGAAGACTTGACCGAGTGTATCTGATATGTATGAATTGTGTGGTGCTCTTTGTTTGGCTGCTTTGGCCCAGTATAATGCAGAGTCAAATTTCTTTTCTTTAATGTAGAAGTATCTTGCTAAGGCTTGGCAAATGTAACCGTTTTGCTCAAATCTAGCGGACGCTTGTTTTAACACATATTCCACGTTACCATACTTCTCTTCCCTATGAATGGCTTCAATTAAGGGGGAAAACAATGTGTCTGACTCATCGCCATGTTCCTTGCGCTGTCTAGTAATCAGCAGGGTTTGTATATCACGAATAAACTTGTTCTGCTTTAACAAAGTCTTATAAAATAAATCTTCTTTCAATAACTGCAAGGTAATTTCACTTTTAGACAAGTCATAACTTAGTTTCAATTCTGTTAGGCAGTGAGATGCTATCAATGGATGAATGATACGAAGACCTTTGTATCTGGGGTATTCATGTACCTGATCATATATTAGGATATTGGAACAAATTCCCATCTTTTCTATCAATTTATCTTTACTGCAGCCAATCTCTTGAGAACTAATTCCTAAGAATTCTTCACATAGTGATATTGAAACTGTAGATGTTCTTATATATGAGTTTAACAGTGTTAGATAGCAAACAAGTTGTGCCGGTTTAGAGGTAATATTCAAGTTATGCAAGGTATTTTTTACCACTCTTTCTATGTACTGTGGATCAAAGTTTTTCTTCATAATCATAAATGAATAGAAATTGTCTGGATTTGGATGCACCTTTTCAATATATTTTAGTTTCTGATCAAAGGCTCTTTGCTCTTTTTCAGAAAGCATATGTTTTAAAGAAATACTGTTCAAGAAATTGATTGTTGAACTTTCATCAGGATTCTGAGATCTCATACAGTTTAGAACGATCACTAAAGGAGTTACATATCGAATGCATTTTTCTGCTATAGCCGCCTGAATTTCTTTCTGCAGAAAATAGACAATTTCTTGCTCTTCAAAATCATCCACAAGAAGTAATACTGGTAAATAACCTGTGTCGTTGTCTGCTCCACAGGTGAGTAAAGTTGTCAGCTGTGTTCCAAAATCACTTGGTTTGTTTTTCAGAACAGCACATCTGAATCGCTTCCGGAGATCCCAGAGGATATGCATAGCTAATGTTGTCCCACCACAGCCTGGGTGGTGGTAAAGGTTGATAATTTTTACAGGTGATTGATTAGCACTGTTAGATGAAGACACAATTAGGTGTTCAAGCTTTTCATAACTGTCCCTTCTGATAAAATCTGAAGTATACTTTTCAGAAGAAAAATAGAAATTCCACCATGACACTTTACCACCTCGATAAAAATCTTCTTCCCGCTCTTTCAGGAAATTTTTAAATTTATCTGCATCCTTCTCTATTCCTGTGTCTTTGCATTCATTTTCACAAAGTATTTCCAATGCTGCCATGGCATCTTCTTTCTTCTTTAGAAGAACGGTAGAATGACCAACAGAGGGCAGAAGTCTTTCAGAAGACTGTGTCACTGATTTTAATTTTATGATGGTACCATTTACCATTTGCAGGCTTAAATTAGAAACACATTTGTTTGAAAGTGCTTCCTCACTAATGCCTCTAGCATGCAGAATATCTTTCCATCGCTGGTACGTACCTGCACCAATGCAAATGCAGACCATGTATTCTAGTCCCTTTAATTCTTGGTAAAATGTCATAAAAGTCTCAGTAAGGGGATCCACTGAATCTTCCACTGTGGAAAGCAAAAGAAACACTATTAAAAACTTTCCACTCTGCTTTACATCTTTGTGTGAAAGAAATGAAATCATTTTTCTGACACCAGCAGCTCTGTCTCGTTGCCATGAAGCGTGATCTAATGGTAGTTTGTTATTGCCTTTGAAGTCTGATCCACCATTGCAGAAAATCCAGTTGGTCTCCTGATGCAGTTTCAGCTTTTCAGCTTGTTCAGAAATGGAACCCATGTTGTTTTCATAATAATCTGGGAAGTGAAGTTTGGCATTTCGATTTTTTTGGTAAATCTTCAACACACCATTCACTTCTGATGCAAAATCAAAGTCAAGCACAGCAAACCATTTTATTTCCTGTAAAAAGTCTAAGTGTGACATTTGACTTGGGTGGCACTTGTTTGTTACCAAAATGTAGTAGTCATAATAAGAGCTATCTAGTGAGTCCCTGTTACCTGTGAGCAGACTAACTAGCTTTAGTCCTTCATTCATTGACTTCTTTTGCTTTAAGTTATATTCTTCCTCTGCTCTTTTACGAGAATCTGCTAAAGATGCCAAAGTACCTTTAAAAGTTTCAAAATCTTTTGTATTTTTAATATTTTTGGAACTAGCTCCATCCCGGATGAAAACAGCTTTTTTCCAACTCTTACTTTTATATTCATATGTGTTGGTACAGAAATATTTTGTATCACAGATGTGATGTTTAGGAACCACGTCTATTTCAATGACGAACATATGTGATGGAGCTCCATTTGGTAATAATACTTCCACAAATCTAGGTTCTCTAATGCAAGCTTTTGCAATGCTGGTGTATTCCTCATTAAAGTACTTTCCAATTAATTTATTTAAATGGTCAATGTATGCTTCTTTCTTGATAACTTTTATTCCCTCAATTTCCCCATGTGGTTTGTCATGTACTCCAAAATGAATAGTGCCATTTGTGCGGGAGTTCATGCAGGCTGCAGCAAATCGAAAGACTTCGTTGCTAAATTTCATCATGATATCCTCTTCTGGTGTATTCTCTATGTTGGTAAATAATTTGAATTCATGTGCTGGATCAATGAGATTGAGTGGCCCTGTTTCAGGGACGTTAAGAATATTATATTTTGTGTATCGCGTACCATCACTGAAATTATCAAAAGGATATGGCATGCATATGTTTCCAGTTGGGTGCTGGTTGCTTGCCAGTGGTTTCTCTGACATATTCTCTTTGTCAGCTGACTTGATTGCTGTTTTGTCTTCTATGGGCTCCATCTTAGAATCCTCCAGTATACTGGAATTAAATGACCCATATTTCTTCATGCACTCTTTCTTTCCAATTTCTCCATCTTCTCCTTCTCCATCAAGACTCTGTTCAGTGCGTTCTTGTTCCACAGCCTGGTTTGAACCTTTAGCTAGAATGTCATGCTCTTTCAGGAAATACATTATTTGAAGAGCAGGACCATGCGTTATGCCCATTTCCACAAAATCTGCTTTAGTCATCAGTTTCAAAGCAAAACCAGTCACATCTTCGTTAAACAGGATTTCTGCATATTTCTGGTCAATCTTAACAACTTCAGTTGCCCATTGTTTGACTTCCTCTTTTGTCCACTGTTCCACATGCTGATATGAATGTGTTTCCTCATTTTTTTCAGTGTTTGCATTTTCCATTCTTTAAGGAAAAAATCACAAAATTACTAAACAAGTGATTTATAATAGCCCATTAACTGAATAGCACGTATTTTCTTACTATTATCAACCATTAATTTCTTCATTAGTGTAATCTATCACATGGAATACAACAGTTCAGTTAGGGGACATCGTGGGAATGTGAAGTAAGATCATACATAAGGCATTAGCTACTTATAAGAGACAGATTTATTACAGAATGATTTTCTTTGAATCCTGTTTTTAAACCACTTCTGTAGCTGACACTACACAAAAATTGTGACTGATACCTATTTGTGATCATTTGGACACCTATTTGTGGTTGTATGGGCCATCCAATAATTAAAAAAAAAAATCATAGAATCACAGAATATCCTGAGTTGGAGGGGATGCAGGAGGATCAAGTCCAACTCCTGACTCCATACAGGACAACCTAGAAGTTAAACCGTGTATATAAGAGCATTGTCCAAACATTTCTTCAACACCGATGGGCTTGGGGCCATGGCCGCTTCCCTGGGGAGCTTGTTCCAGTGTTTGACCACTCTCTCAGTAAAGAATTTTTTCCTAATATCCAATCTGAACTTCCCCTGATGCAGTTTTAAGTCATTCCCTTGTGTTCTGTCACTGGACACCAGACAGAAGAGATCAGCACCTCCCTCTCTGCTCCCCCTCATGAGGAATTTGTAGACAGCAATGAGGTCTCCTCTCTGTCTCCTCTTTTCTAAGCTGAATAAACCAAGCTTCCTCAGCCACTCCTCGTAAGTCATGCCCTCTAGTCCTTTCACCATCTTTGTTTCCCTCCTCTGGACACATTCTAATATTTTGATATCCTTATATTGCTGAGCCCAAAATTGCACACAGTACTCGAGGTGAGGCCACACTAATGTTGAGTAGTGTGGGACAATCATTTCTTTGACCAGTTCGCTCTACTGTGCCTACTGCACCCCAGGATACAGTTGGCCCTTTTGGCCATCAGGGCACATTGTTGACTCATATTGTACTTACCATCAACCAAAACCCCCAGATCCCATTCTGCAGGGCTGCACCCCAGCCTCTTGTCCTCTGATTTATATGTACATCCAGCCTTACACTGTCCCAGGTACAGAATCCAGCCTTTGTCTTCTATTAAATTTCATATGATTGTTGATTGCTCAGCACTGTAATCTATCAAGATCTCTCTGTAAGGCCTCTCAATCAATGGCTCCTCTTAATTAAGTATCATTGGCACACTTGCTTAGTGTGCACTCAACTCCTGTGTCCAAGTCATTGATAATTGAGAACTGGCCCTAAAATTGAGCCCTGGAGAATACCACTAGTGACTGGCCACCAGCCAGGTGGTACTCCATTTACTACAATGCTTTGAGTCCAACCCTTCAGCCAATTGTTCACCATCATGTTGTGTACATGTCACAAATGGCTCTGATTAAGTTCACAGTTTGTTGAAGAAGAAAAATCAAACGCACGTGGAAATCCAAACTTTTTTTTTACCCTTAGGTGTGGTTAGGTACAAAATTTGCTTGAATAACACTGTGAAGAAACATTAGAGTGGAAAGATACTGCTGTGATTACTTAGCTGTTGCTATTGCAAATGGAAGGAAAATCTTTTCCATATTACCTTTTCAGTACCTTTTGCATTCACTAAGGTTTCTCAAATTAAAAGCAAGTAGGTCAGCAGCATTTGTGGAGATAAGTGGCAGGAAGAAGAGCATCTTACAATCCACTTGGTCTTAGTAAATGCTGACTTTTTGCAAAAACTTTAAACAAAGAAACACAATAAAATAATTCTCCGTAATAGTGTCTGATTTTACTTTATCCTCTCACATCCTTTGGGGGAATTATATAAATTAACCTGAAATATTTACTTTATGGAATTGCACCCAGCTACAGTTGTTGTATTACTGGTAATGGTCTTCTTATTCATAGCTGAGTGCCCCTGAGACAAAATGACTTCTTAGATTTTTCAGTGAAAATTTGTTTTATGAAAGAACACTTGGTTACCTAAGCCACCTGAGCAACATGCTTTCCTCAATTTATTATTTGATTTCCTAAACTGTAGACTTTAATGAGCTAGTGTGGGAAAACAGCTGTCCTACCTTTGGCCAAGCCGCCTACTGATTTAACTAATGAACCATGAGAGCAGCAAAAAAAGTGGGGCTCCAGTTGCATTTTCTCTTAACTGACCCTCCCTTTTGCTCACAGGAAAACTAGTTTCTAGTTCTTTAAAATGCCACTATGGTAAGCACATTTTGTCAAAAATTGAGAGTGCAGGGGGAAAGAAGCTCAATTTTTTTATTCTGTGATTGAAGTAGCTATCTATCTCATTCACCAGTAACTCCACCCAGGGTATCTAAAAGCTGAGAAAAGAAACTGAAACTAAAGCACTTCTGCTCAGAGACGGTATTCAACCCAGCAATGTAAAAGTATAATTTTAATCCACAGC
This sequence comes from Phaethon lepturus, assembly GCF_000687285.1. NCBI lineage: Eukaryota > Metazoa > Chordata > Aves > Phaethontiformes > Phaethontidae > Phaethon > Phaethon lepturus. Next base: position 9,906 of record NW_010518376.1, read on the forward strand.
AAACATATACTTTCTAATAGAGGTACCATTTACTCCTAAAACGATTATGTCAAGTTTATGTCCTTAAAACAGTTACTCCATGTTTTAGTGTTTGGAACCCCCCTAATGAGGACGGCAATACTTTAATTTCCTCCAGAAAGGGATACTTTCATTTCCTAGACTTGATGCAGTGTTTCTGTTTCATGTTACTGGCTAGTTAATGATTCTAGCTGACTGAAATAAAGATGTCCTTTTCCAATATACAACAACTCTATCATATTTTTGCAGAATAATTTCTTGAAGACATATTCCTTGGGATTATTTCACTGTAATCTCATAACAACCCCTTTTCATGTGGAGATGCTTAACAGATTTGGAAGAGTTTATTTTAGTAGATATAGATTATCTTATATAAAATATATAAAATTAATAATATA
>NW_010518377.1:0-42419 GCF_000687285.1 Phaethon lepturus
ATATATTGTTATAACTTATAATGCAATATATTATATATTAGATTATTGTTGTAAATTTTATAATATTATTATTACATGTGAAGTCAAAAGAAGATGAAATGTAATAATGGATAATGACAACTAATAAACATTTTTGCCAAAACTGAAAGTTTGTTGTTAAGAACAGTGGAGAGAGACTGGTGTGTATTAATTAGCTGGAAGATTATTATGTTTCTCTAATATAATGTCATCATGAAAAAGTAACTACAGTCACAAGAGGTACTTTCAGCAAAGAATAAGAAATGAGAATACTGTTGTTCAGCACCCTGATATGACCTTATCTGAAATTCTGGATACTGTTCTGTTCATCCATATTCAAGATGCCCAAGCTAAACAGGTGTGGAGAATAAATATTAAAGTGATAGACGAACAGATACTCAACTATACACAAGAAAATTTGTCCAGAAATATGAAGACTGAGCACTGACATAGTTGCTTACAACAATGGAAATGGAGTAAAGTGTCACGTAGCCACAAGAAGCAGCTAAGCTAAAGATACTATAGACACAGAAATAAATGGATATATATTAGATCTGAGTAAACTGATTTGGGAAATAGAAGGTTCATACAATGAAATAAGGCACCGGAGTGCCCTAATAGGAGTCATCAGAAGGAGGTATCCTAATGACCTTTAACCAGGCTATTAATGCTCATACTAACAGGTCATCTGCTACGTGACTGGACTGTACTAACATTCCTCCGCAGCTGTGTGCTCCAGCTATATTTCATAAATATGAGATAGCTGTTTACATTTTTTCTCAAAATGAACCATCAAAAAAACCACCTGGAAGAAAATTTGGATTGTCTGGTCATATACTGTTTAAGAAGTAATGGAAAAGAACGTTCAATTTTTTTCATCTTGTTTGCCTTGTGAAAAGACGGAGCTCCAGAGATGTTAGAATGCTGGCATATGAAACAGCATGCCATACATAATTAACACCAGACTTAAGCAAATTTGACAATTGAGTGTAAACCCTGTATCAAGAGCTAAATCTAGAAAAGTGCTTATGGTCTTTCTTCCTTAATTTGTCTTTTGTTTGTTTTATTATGTTCAAGAAAGAAGAAAACCTGCTTTAAAAGAGCACAGCTTTCTCATTAATTTAATTGAAATTAATTATGATTCATTAGGCATGAGGAAAAAGAATAAAATGCCTCTAATACCTCTCCCTTGCAAAAGCTAATACTTTGTGGAAAAATGTTTTGAAGCAGCATTATACTGAAATACTTATTAGGCAAAGATAAGCAGGAAAGCAGATAAAAGAGAACACGTGTCAAATTCTCTGCTGGTGTGCCTATACCTGCTTCCTTCTTGATCAGCAGAAATATGGTCCCCAGGACAAGTTAAAATGTTTAAGCAGAGTCATCATCAGCTTCACTTCTGTGAATGCCTGAAAAAAGGAGAACATTCAGGAACATTGAGGAGAATATCTTTACTAAAGGGCAACTTGAGCCCTGGTTCTTCATAAAGCTTCACATCGGCCTGTCACATTTGCCTCCTTAGATCCTACCAAAAATCAAAGATGCATTACCCTCACTTCCAAGCATCTGTCGTCTTTGTTCATTCAGCTGTGTGAGAGGCATCAGTCAAGAGTAAGAAAGAGTAGCATTAATTCAATCAACGACTACCTTATGCTTGCTAATCCTTTTTAGAAGAAAGAAACATAAAATGTGTTTGCCGCTAAGCAATGTTAGTTCAACTGACTTTAAAATAAAGCTTTATGATTTATGATAAATAAGGAATAACTTCTTGCCAGACATTCATCCAGTCCAGTAGGTATCAAATCTACTGGAAGATTCAATTGTTTGGTAGTTAGGGAAGTAAGAGCACTGTTGAGAGAATTTGGGGAAGTATTCTAGGATTTCTCTGTGAGCAAAGATTAAGGGATGCAGAAACTTTGCAAGTAGGATGTATACTGGAAGTGTAACAATTACTGTTGGCTATAATGTTAATCTTTCTATAGTGGTAATATTAGTCTCTCAATGTTTTTTCATGTAGACAAGACTTTAGAATAAAATTAAAATATTCACTGTTAGAATTGGCATGAAATAACTATTTTGTAACAGCTCTTTCAAGCTTTTTCTACATTTCAAAAGATCCTATATGACATTAGTTAGTGGGATACAGGAAAGACAAGACAGGAAGGCCATGAAAGAATTTTAAAGCTTGTTTGAAACACAGGTTTACTTATACATCGTCACATAAGTTACAGCTGATGTACTTAGAGACTGATTTTGTTGTCATTTATAGTTATCAGTATTATATCAGGATAACTTAACTGAACTCATTGGTATTTTCTCTCATATATAAGAATAAATTCATTTAGACTCAGGCCCTACATTTTGAGAATGACAATAACAAATGTAATTAGGTTACATATATATATATTTCAGCTTTCTTCTTCCTGCTTGCTGGGGAGTCTATCTGATGTCTCATGCAATATAAAAGTCAATTTCTGACTATAATTTCCTATGGCAAATTTGTTTAAAAAAACAAATCCAGAGAATAAGTATTTCCTCACTGACAAGGAAGACCAACAGCTTTTTCTCTTTCAGGATTCTGAAGTTAATAAAAATTATAAAGCAAAGAACCTTGCTCAGAGGTTGAGCTGACAAGTCCTAACATGACAGTCAGAGAGGTTTCACAGTGTGTGTAAAGAACAACGTACCAAATTTAAACACCCAGGGCATAACCTCCAGATACACAGATGTATATCTCTGTGGAAAGATGACAAGTATGGTGCCACTTTTACCTTTTCGCTGTTCTTGAGGACAGCTGAAAGTTGAACTAGTCCCTCAAACATTCTAGAGCTTGTGGCTCAGACCTGTTCTAAATCGATGCAGGGGGTGGCATTAATTTAGATTATATGCACAAACAATGGGTTCAGGGACATTTTTCCAGTAATTCATCCCAGCCTATGAGACGTGTTAAGGTACCTGGAATGAGGTACCTGCAGGTTGCTTTTCTCCACTGGCTATAGTGGGAGATAACTTTAGGCTACACTTTAACTTTTGGACATTAAAATTAGGTGAGATAAAGTTGGTCTTTAGTGGCTGCTTAATGTCCCCTTAAGATCAGCATGTGATGCTAATGCAATATTGCCCTCCCTCAGCCCAGAAACCTTCTCATCTTGAGTATTGAGAGTACCCTCTGCATTTGTAGAATAAGGAGGGTGTGCCATAAACTGTAAGGGAACTCACCATTGGTTTAAGGCAATATACTGAAGGCTGGAGACCCGCTCTGCGCTTCTTGTGGGTGATTGTTGTGGTACCACATCTAGTGGTAGCACTAGATGTGTAATGAGCAGACTTGAGACCATTGTACCAGCGCCCCAGGGAACCTCCTGCTAAAATTTCAGTCAGTGCTGTGCTGGGCCCAAGTAAATAAGCCCTAATTTAACCCACTGGTATTGAGAGTTGCTTATCTGCTAGATTTTCCATCCTGTTCTTTACCTGAGCTCTGGCACAGCAAGCTCAATTTACTTGTCAGACATCTCTGTTCTATATTCTATTCCATACTACCTTTTTTTTTTTTTAACATGAACTTTCTTGTCAGAGAGTGGCAGTCATCTGTGTCCTGTATAATCACATGAACACATTTATATCTTGGCTGTATATTTCCTACAAATTACTTGTTCATTCACTGTGAAACAGTACAGTTCAAACATTTTCTGAGCACCAGTTTGATACATGTGCTCACTGTGAAGATGACGGTGGGTAAACTGGATAGCTGTGTAATGGATCTGTGTTTCTTCTTTATGCCTACTAATTACTGTAATTGAAGCTGATTCCAATTACTTTCTGGATAAGGATTAGTTTAATTTATGCCCATGCTGTTCATTTTCCCATGCAAATCCAACTTTTTGGCTGTGGAATCAAGTAACTTACAGGTCACAGACAGTGCTTTTAGACATTCTCCTTTCAAAAATTAAACTGTAGTATACAGTTTTACATGTCAGTATGTAGAAGGGAGGTCAGCAACTAACAAAAAGTACCATACTTACCATGCATCTGATCCTGCCTCTCAATCATCTTTATCATCAGATAAAGTTCAGTGACACTCTTCACTACCTTGGATATTAACGTCAGAATTAGAACTGGTGACACAATCTTGAGAAAACCTGGGTGAAACACTTAGCCTGCAGCAGCAGCAGTCACTGCTAAATACTCTAGAAAAACAAATATCAGTGACTTTTTCATTTAAAGGGGAAAAATGGTATCTGCTGAGGTCAGAGAATGTTGTTTCACTGAGTACAACAATGCCAAGATTACAACTTGCACATGCTTTACTAGGACTTACTAACTATCATTAAGGATAAGGGAGTGTGGGAGGTAGGGAAGATTTTATTCTACAACCATATATTTATTATTTCAAACCACAATGCTCCATAAGTTCTGTTGTATGCTGAGAAATAAGTGGCATCAATAATGAATACACAGTTTTCAAAGGCAATTTTATAATTTTCCGTACCATCCTGCTCTTACGAGGCTTTTCTTAAGTAGCCACATGGGACGGGATCTAAAATATAGTTTTGGAAGCATGTTTTATTACTCTTTGTCTACAAGCATGCATTACAAAAGACATTCTAGTGGAGCATGTGGTTATTGTTAACACAATCCACAAGTCATTAAGTACAGTAAATAATTTACACATCAGAAAATGGATTCTTACTCAGAAACGATTGCAACTCCTGTTTATTAGACTTTCAAATGTTTTCCCCTTACAACAGTTAAATACACTCACTTTGAAAAGTCTTGAATTCATCTAAAAAAGAAGCCCAAGATACATAAAAGTGTTAATACCAGTTTTTGTGCACTGCATTCTTCCAATACCCTACACAGGCTGATGGCAGAGACACAGGCGTTTCAGGGATGTGAGGTAGCTGTTTCCATTTTCATCTCAGTAGGAATTTTGTTTGTAAGTGACTTGAGAGGAATAAGGGTTAAAATGAGCACAAACCTCTCCACCCACCTCCGATTTCCTTTTCTAGCTTAAAATCAGTGGTTTAGAACAGTTAACTCATTGAAGCCAGACTTCAGTCTGGATATAGCAACAGCTTAAAATAAAAAATTTTATACTCCAGTATGAGCTGGATTAAATTAGTGGATCATTTTTCAGGTTGCATAGTAGATTGGGAACAAAAGGATGAATAACATTGGTGCCTTCACTACTTTTTCTTAACTTACTGCCTGTCAAACCTATTAAAGTTTAATGTGCATTCTTGGCCTTTTTGACCCAAATGCTTAGTTAAATTCAGGGTGTTGAGGTTGTTTCTGTTAGAAGGAGAAACTGATGATGAAGTCAAATGGGGTTTTTTGCCTTAGTTTTAAAAATTAAGCTAAAAGCTTTTTCTCACATAAGTTTTTCTCAGTGGGGATGTCACTGCCTATGTGGATTTCTGGTCCTTCTGAACCACTTTCTTCAGATTGTTCCCCCTTTCTTTCCCTGGTGAACTGGCCACAGCAAAAACAATTCTCTTAATGAAAATTCCCTACCTGCTTGTTCAACAGGTATCTATATATGTTACATGGCACTAGGGGCAACCTTTCTGTGGTAGAAGTATCTAGTTTTCTTAAGGAACATAACTGTTTGTTTTAACTATACTAAAAGTAAAGTAACAGTTGTGATATATTTCAAATATTTGGAGAATTCTGACAACCTCAAAACAGTTATAACATATAGGTGTGTATCTTATTTTCTATTTATTTGAATGCAAATAATGATAAATATCAATAATCTACTGGAAAGTATTCTCAAGGTTTTATATTTAAGAATGAATATGACAGCATTCTCATTTGGAAAGTCTCACCTTCAGGAATCAAGCAAGATATTGATTGTTCCAACCAATTATGTCACCATCTGAAAATGTAATTAAAAAGAGCTTTTGCATGACTTACTGTCTGACTAACCATGAACAAAGAAGTGCACACATGGGGACGTATTTTGCAGTCCTTAATCAAATGAAATCCTGTTGTTTTCAATGGTAGTTCTGCTCAATTAAGAACCACAGATTTGGGCCCGTGCATTATAATGCACAAGGGCAAGTAGTGGCGTCAGCGATGGTTTTAGGCTGACAGTTATCTTATTTTCTGTTTAATATATGTGTGAAGAAAATACAAGAGAAAAGGACTGATTCTGTACTTCATTGTACATGGAGTTTTACATATTCATCATCACATCTTTTTACCTTGTGTGAGGATTTATATTTTTCTGTGAGGATTTATACAACGCTGGAAAATGAGAGAAGAAAAGTTTCTTGTCTTCTTGCCTTTTTCCTTATTTCCACCTGTTTTAATCTTATCTTCAGTTTTTGCTCTTAATGAAGTTTTTAAAGTTGCATAACATGAAATGTATCTCCAAACCAATAAACTGAACACTTCTACTTAGCTCCCCCATCTCCATTCATTACCTGTCTAGAGGCTGAACTGAATTGCTTAAGACTAGACACCTACTGCCATTCCTTGTAAAATTAAAATCTTCATGGACTGGCAGATATGACAGCAAGATCTATGGGACTTATTCCGGAGTAGCAGACTGGGAAGTTTTTCCCAGGGTATGGCTCTTCCTGTTCCTTTATGCAACTGAACTGAGCTCTAGTATTTCACATTATCACATTCTGGAGATCAATCTTTCTCCAGGCTGGATACCTTTGGAGAAATAAGAGCACATCCCAGTGTTTCTGTTACTTAGTGGAAAGACTTGACTACACTTTAAGGGATCTTCCTTCAGGGGCCTCCAGCAGCAGCAGCAGCATGGGTCAAGAAGCAGGAGCAGGGACCACTGAATTCATCATTCACAGGTCTCTACCAGCCAGCAGCATTTTCTGAATCCTCTCTGAATGAAGCAAATAGCAGTTTGTAAGTCACTATCCTTGACTTTTCCACTCCATGACTTTTCCTATTCCCTTGTACAGTTTGAACATATGTTATATCATGGCAACAGTATCGTTTTGATAGAGCACTTAAGTCAATGCAGCTACTAAGTGAAAAGATCGTGCAATCTTACAAATAACCACAGAAAAGCCGAAACACTGTGATAACAAAAAAATATAGACAATTACTAAGAACTAATAACTTGTGAATTGGAAACTACATTTCATTCTTGGCACCTGAGCCAATACTATTTGTGAATAGTAAAAAAGGAGATTCCAGCTGAATATTTAATTGCTATTTGAAAAGGGCTTCCGTTCAGACTTACCTGTGCCTGGTCACTGTATAGGATTCTTTGTGTGAGAAAGGTTTTGAAGGAGACAGCTATAAAGAACAATTTCAATTCTTGGTCCTGAACAACCGAAAAAAGTAAGTCAAGTAGAACTTTCCCCAGATGTAAATCTTTTTTTGACGGGCAAATTTAAAACAAAAGCAAAAGCAAAAGCAAAACCAAAACAACCAACAGATCATTCCCAGAGTATAAACAAATGAGTCTGCAGGATTATCAGCTAAAAGTAATCTCTTGTGTGTAAGATGATTTTATCACTACCTGAGCTACTTGTTCCTTACTTTTCAGTTGGGAAATGCAGTACCATTACAGACAGCTGCCATGGTGGAATAGGTCCATTGCACCGGATTTCTTATACAAAAAACAAAATGTTGACAGCTGCATCTTAATTAGTTTTGATATGTAATTAAGTTGTTTTCTTGAAAAGTGTCTTCCCCCTTCAGGTTTACTGCCTCTTGTGCAATTTCCAGATGTATTCATCATATCTCAGAAGAAAATAATCTATTTTGGGGGTTATATACTGCCTGACATGAACTCACATATAATCATATAAACATCACAAAAAAAGTACATGTCCCAGAAGCTGTAGAGGAATGAGATTTTATCATCCCAGAAGTACATTTCATTTTCTATTCAAACTTATATTTGGTCAATCTATTGTGGTAAGATATTGACCTTACATTTTAGAAAATTAACCAAACGCATAAACTAATTTGATCTCAGCACTCTGAAGACCATGGGACTGCACACAGCAAATCACAGAAATATTACTGCATAGTAGAAGAATGTTTTCTGAGGTACTATAAATGGGGACCAGGGCCCGATTGCATTGGTAGAATCTGATTAGTTAGCAAGAGAAGATGAGGGTTTTTTTCTCTTGGGACTCAGAGAGAGATTGTAGTGAAGGAAGATGTAATGTAAGAAAAAGGAGGATTCTGGCCCCGTTGCAATAGTATTAATCCCAGTAACAATCTGTGAAGCTACCTGATTCCATCTTCCTCCTAAGCATTGACCTGTGTGGCATCAATCTAACAATTCAAATCATGACTAACTTGATGAGCTGTGAGCTTTGTGATGTTATGTATTCTGTAAGGCTTCTTCACTTCATCCTTAACAGACTAGAGAGACACTTGTACAACTTGAATGAAACGCCTTTTCTTTTTCATGTTATCATGTTAGTCTCCTCTTCAAGATTCATTAGTGAATTACTAAGTAGGTAATAACCATATCAATAACAAAATGAATATGTAACTATGATAAAATCCCTTTTTCTTACTATTTATGCTTATTATTTTTGTAAAATTGGATTATCTGCATACCTGTTGCTAAAGACAGTGAAGAACAACTAGTAAATGTTCTTTGTGACAATAAATCTGCTGTAACTTCAATACCCATTTCTGTTTCTGAATGCTTTATCTAAGGAGAAAGGAATAGCATATAGTTGTAATTTAACAGTGATAATTTGGCTTTACTATAGCCAGTCACCAGGTCATCAGTTGACTGTCACTGTCACACATAACTATGAAACCTTAATATATATTCTGTAGTGTTCTGTTAAGATGATAAACTATTACTTTTCCAGGAAAATGTGGTCAGTGTAAATATTTTATTTTTAAAATTAAATAGTTATTACTCAATTGAAAAATAATAACTAAAAAAGACTCTTTGACTTTTAATACCAAGTTAACGCACACAGTTGGGTTTTTAAAGGTATGCCTGTGTGTCCTTGACCACTTTTTTTGGGGAATGAGTGTTTATTTTTCTGTTTAATTGGAAAATATTACTTTATAAATTGAATAATAACCTGTCAGCACTGGTTATTGAAAGCCTAGATATTCAAGCACCAAGAGGAAGCCTGGCTACTGTAATCTTCAAAACAGTACAAGTGCTTTATAGATCTCTTCTTTCCCAGTGTTGCTCTTCTACTTGTTTCAAACTGTTGCATACTTCCTCCTTTCCCAAAAGGTCAAATTTACAAAGAAGGCCTCATCTTCTTTACATCTAGACCAGTGATCAATCCCAGTATTTGGCATATACATCAGTCCCTTCAGCTGATTCAATGTGCCGCTTAGCTGAATTTCTGCCCAATATTCTTGTTGCCTTAGCTGTGATCCCTTTCATATTTCTTCTGCCTTAGTTTTGTTTTCTTCTCAGTTTCTCACATCTGTCTACCTGACTGTCATCCAGCTTTTAATCCACCTATTCTTCATTCCAAACTAGTTTCTGATTTCTGGACTTTTGGCCTAAGTTGTGAGCATAGTTATTGCCTAGACTTTTTTTTATCCTGGGGAAAACAAATACAATCTCATAGTAATTATTTTCAGTTACAGTAAAAAAGTGGACACCAACTCAAGGGAGCACTTTCTCATGACACGGTTATTAGAAACATCTAACTGTGGGGTTGTTTTAGAAAAAGGAAAGATTTTTTACCCAGGACCAGAGCAACAAAGAAATATCACATGGGAAATTTTTACAGATTAAAAATTGAAATAGGCTCACATAGAGATTCCAGTTGATTTAGTTACTAAAACTGTGTTTAAGGATAGATTTAAATTTGAAATGTCTTCCAAAAGTCATAATTTTTAATGAAGGAAATATTTCTGAGGGAAACACATTTTGTGTTGTCCTATAAAGTTTTGCTTTTATGAAATCAAAACTTTTAATTTCTATTTACTTTTTCAACATTATTTTATAACTCTTATAACACCACTATTTTACTTGTTTGATCAAATGCTATGTGTTTGTTCCTCTGTTAGTTAATTTGTGTTATGATTTGGTAAAAAGTTGTGCTTCAGCAGTAAGTAAGGATGCCTATCTGCTTTGTCTTGCTTGCTGTCCTCTTAATCATGTGTCATCTTCTAATTTTCAGAGGAAGACAGAAACTATTCCTTCTTCTAGAGCAATTAGGGACCATTGACACAATAAAGGCTGTAGAGTGCTAGGTGATGCAGACAGTATATGTATGACAGACACAACAAACTGTAAGGTTTCAGCCCATGTAGGGACTGGGATGCAATTTATCTCACCAAATGTCAGCATGAATTTATCTTGCCTGATCTTTGTGTCAGTCATATGGATTTACATCTAAGTTTGTATTTAGGCTCCTGTTTAAATGAAGAGAATTCTACGACTTAGTTCAGCTGTTGATTCAGACATCTAGGACTCAATTCAGAAACACAAGCATCTATCACAAAATATCTTGATACATGTAGGTGCAACATGGATATGTAAAAAAATCTTCTAAAATCTTCTAAAGAGACAGCCGGAGATGATGTGGAATCCCCTAGCGCTTCCATGCAGCACAAACAAGCCTCCTGCACTGCCATCAGTATAGATCAAAGCACATTTAATCTGTCAAAAAGTGCGCTTTTGCTATAACATAAACTAAATTGATCTTTTCACTGTATTGACTTGAAGACTTGATTTGGTTATTTACCTCTCAATATTTTTACCATGACCTAGCATACCCAAGCTACCTGCAAGCTTCCTACCCACGAGATCACAGATCTCTTTTACCCCTTATGTCATAAATGCCAGCATTACATAGATGCCTTAGACGCTCTAGAGCAGATCAAAAAGCATCCACGTGGTGACTGAAGTCAAAGTTCAAAGTTTATGAAGTTGACCAAAGTTAAATTTCAGACTTTTACAAGACTACTCAAACCTAACAGATAGATATCTGAGGAAGGATTATGCTACATTAACAAAATCATCTAGTGCCATGTGAGAGCCTCTGGTTCTTTAAAACATCCATACCAGGCTGGCAGACATGACACAGAATCAATGGGGGACCCGCTTTTCTGGAGTGGTAGCTGGAGGACAGACAAGCTACACTAGGACATCCCAGACAAGACTCTGCAGCTGTTGGATTGAACCTCAGCTGTCTACATCTGAGCTAGCCAGCCTAGATTCTCTTTGCTGTTTGTAGAGGGAATAAAATGCTTTCTGAGCATGATTAATTTCATCATAAAGTAGACAGCTGAAACAGGTCATAGAAATAATGGCTGAGAATGTCTATTTCTCATTATTGACTATAATAGAAACCTAAAATGAACAACTCAACTTAGACATCTGCTATATGGACATCTAAAGATATGCATGATGAATATTACACCACAAACCCCTTGAGAAAAGCAGGGAGAAGACATGCAATGAAGCTTTACAGAGCATCCCTATGGAGCAAAAGGACTATACAGAGATACTGATAATGCAAGAAATCATTTAAAGTTGAACTGAAAATAAGATTGGAGGACAGAACTTGTCCTACAGAGACAAAGTGGAGTAGAAGCAGGTTTAGTTTCAAATTAAATTATTGTATTCTATTGTATTTTCTTATTTTATTCCAACCCACCTCAACTAGTAAATATGATTTTCTCTACATTCCAGGACCTGGTTTTGATCTGTTTTCTACTCTAATAACAGAAAGCATTTAAGAGTTAAAGCCATCTTCACTTTAAGGGAAAAGTGAAGACAGTTCTGTCTTAAGGCTGTGACTGAATCAGGCTACTGACTTTTTTTTTTTTTTTTAAGGACACAGTGCTTTTAAAATGGCAAATTAGAAAATGTCATTCCAAAACTATTAAATATCTTAATTTTCCACACATATATTTTTTATTATGTTTTCTTCCAAAATAAAGTGTTGCTAAACTTGACATGATCTTGGAAAGCAGTTTGATTTTTGGTTGAACCATATTTCCAAAGAGAAAACAGGTTTACATAGGTCTTTCTAATAAGAACTAATAACAACATGTTTAGAATTTGAAGTTCTTAGATGATAATAACAGATTGGCTAGGCACTAATTCATAATTTAAAGGTCAAAAATAGAGCTGAAATATGTTAGTACTTACCAACCTAAATATTTAAAGAATAGTTTTAAAATCATTATTATAATACTATAATTAAAGAACTTCTATAATTTTTAGAAATGGACTCTAAGGAAAAGACCAAAGAAATCCTGCATGATAGCCTCATCAAAAAGCATACGTAATCTATATAAGGTGAAATTACATGCCCTTTTCCTATTGGCATAGTTGCAGTCAGTCTGACTGCTGGGATACAAGAGATAATCTTCTTACAAAACAGACAGACAGACAGACACACACTTCTTCATGTGGAATATCTGTGCCACAGATAAAGGAAAGGGTTAGTCTGGGCTTGTTAAAACAATTTCCTGTGAGTTTTGTCTCTGTTTTGAACACTACGATACCATGATCAATTTTTTGCCACTACCACATCCAAGTAGCTTCAGTTTAAAGCTGAAACATATACTTTGTGCTGGATTGAGATATAATTATTTTACCAGCAAGTTAAGGGGAGCTGTGGAACATGACTAGGATTTGAAAGAATCTTTCATACTGTATCTCTGTCATATGTATCTCTGTATACAATATATATGTGTATATATATGTGTGTGCGTATAAATGTCTACACAAAGTACTGCTAAATTTTTAGAATAATCCCAGCCATACTCTTGGCTTGGGTTGATCAGTACACTGAGAAACAATTCCCAAAAGTGATTTGTAAATTAACCTGAGCCAGAGACCATATACAGTATGCAATAAGTCAATTTTGAAGGATATAGTAGATTTTAAAAGTGTGGATATGGTCTGTTCAGTGCTATTCACCCTCGGTTACAGAGAAGATTCTCAGAAATATTTCATTTACTACAACATACGTAGCCAGCATGTACAATGCAGATGATTCAAAGCTAAATGTCAGTATTTCCACTTAGCAATAGCTGTAAAATATTTAGCAGAACAAAGTAGAAGGTATATTTTATATTTTTTAATAATAAATGTTTTATATTTTGAAATAGAAGTAACTTTACTTTTCAGATTAGAATAGAGAAAAGAAAAAGACAACATTGTACAAGTCTTGTCTGAAAAAACTATGTGATTTGTAGTTACAGACCTTTTTTTTTCATCAGTTCAAAGTTTTGAATGGTAGTATAAATTTCAGGTAGGCAGAGGTTAAGATACTGTATCTGATATGCTGTGCAAAAAGCGTAATGAACATGGCCAAAAAGTAATTCTTAAATAGGATTTTTAGAATCTGTGAAGGTCATTAGTGGGGTATGAAATCAAGCTAGAAGAGCTCTAATGACAATAATTAGGAATGCTAGAACAACCCCATGAGTTCTCCATATAATTGCCAGTATCTGCCTGAAGTTTAGATACTTGCAAATACTATTTCTAAGCTTTTTTCATAACTCCTTGAGGAAACAGGGTAGCAGGAATTACAAAAAGTGTGTAAAAGTCTCGTTATCACAATGATGTTTTGTTAAGTTTTTAGCTACTGGAGCTCAAATAAATTTTAGTTTAAGGATTTCCTATGCAGTATTTTGGAATAATTATTGAGGAAATGGAGTAACTGTTCCCCTAATAATGTAGTGATTAAGGCACCTATGGAGAGGTTTCTTTATGTATCCTACTTGCCTTCCAGCTGCTGCTCCACGAGCGGACAGGACTTGCACACACCTTGGGTCACATCTGCTAGACCTATTCAGATGTTTTGTGTACTGCAGTGTCTAGACCATATATACCCATGGGAGACATCTAAAGCCTTCCTTCCTCTTCTAGAAGAAAATTTAATTGTTATTAATCTGTAGAATTCACTTTGAAGGTCCACTTCTAAACTGCTGCTTGTGGGAACAATTCTTGCCTCTCCAATTTAGGTACCTGTCCCGTTTTAGAGTAATAGCTTGAGGTTACAACAGCATTCCATGTTCCTGTATATTTAGTCTCTCAACGACAAAGGGAATGCAGTCTTCTGGTAGGTTACTGAATTTAGAAGATCAAAAGGCAGGATTCCTAGATACACTGTACTACCTAGACCCTCTTGCCCAGTCTAGATGCAGCTGCTGGTTCCTCTTTAAATTCATGTACTGCTTTGTTCTAGAATGACTTCCTAAATTTGTATGCTCAAAAAAATCAAGTACTTTATTAACACCTTCAATTTTTATGGTAGATCTCATTAAAATGGACTATTTACCTCTTGAAAGAGGTATATTTGCTTTTTTTTTTTATTCTAGAAAGAGTTTCTGGGTAATAGCATTTTACATTTTTATGTATTATTATTTTCACACTGAAAATGTGTGTCCTCATTGTAACCACAAGTGGTGTTGATTCAGGTTCATTTTGCTGCTGGAGAGAGCTAAGTATTCCTACTGAATGAGCAACTAATTGGTATGTGGGTGAAGCAGCTTTTGTCAGACTGGGAAACTGAGTGCTCTGAGGTATACATCCAAAATTACTCTCTCAGGGGTGTCCTGTCCTGCCTATTGAAGTTGCCCTTTAGAGGAAGAGAGCCACAGCTTAACACTACAAATGGATATCAGCTAAATTTAAAATCTGAATAAACAAAAGCTGGTAGGGAAGATTTCATTGGGAATTAGGGTCATAAATGCATGTCTCAGTCTAGGCCTAACATCCTGATTAAAAATAAAATCCTGCCTCAATTGTCACCAACCCTGGAAGTGTCTAAATTCATTAGGAAAACTGAGTCTTCTTAGAGATCTCCACATGACCAGAAAGCAAGCTGGAGAACATACTTACCCAGCTCCCTAAAATACAGAAATTAATGGTGCTTGACTGTTCATTCTTACTGGGACTGATCCAGTAACAGCATTATAGACATTCTAGTGCCCATGGACCAGGTTTTCTGCAAAATCTATTCTACTTGAAAAATACAGCAGATGCTGGTTTTCTTGTAAAAACCATGGCTATGATGATTAGTGCATTAAATCAACATGGGGGTGCACACCCACCCTTGGCCAATAGTCTGGATAACACCAGCTGTTAAGATAAGAAAATGAGCGCGCACAGTGTGTGTGTATTGAATAGACAAAACTGTCTGAATAGTGTTTGTCCAAAAAATTATCATGTTAAGGAGGAAGCCAACCACATGACCTCAGCTGTCAATGTCAGACAGGAGGGCAGTGATCAGCTGGATTAAACACCACCCAAGAATTTTCAGAGACTTTTGAAGCAAAGGAGGCAGCATTCTGAAAAGAAGTATGTTAACAAATTCAATAAAACCCCATCCAAACAAAAACCACCACGCAAATACATTACAGGAGGGAAAGACCTTGGAGAAGAAGCAGCAGTAATCACACTGGGGTTGTGCCTGCCATGGTGGTCTGCAACACCCCAATCTCAGCCCAGACCAGGCAGCACAGCTGCCCTGTGGGGGCATTGGGAGAAGCTTGCACCTGACAGAGGTGTGTCAGCATGGGACTAGCAGCTACGGTCCCCAAGTGCTGGGTGCAGGGGACCTTGTGGAGGTCTTCCTCACACAGAGCTGGAGGGCTTACATCTCCCGCAGGGGATGAGCAAGTGGGGAACCTGCATTGCTATGAAGGGGTGCCAGTGACCTCCAGATGAGGAGCAGAGGAACTTTGGGGGTAAGATTAAAATTTAGAGGGTTTTGGTTAAAGAATGTTTAGAAATGTGTAGGTTCTTATTAACATTTTGTAAGCATCTAGAGTTGTGGTTTGTCTGTTGCTTTACTGATACTGATCCCGAGTGTATAGCTCACTGATTGCTAATTATGCAACATCAATAAAATTATGAACTATTTTGCTCCTGATTTTGGTTAAACTATTCAAACTGAGTAGTTTTTTCTTGTGACAGTCAGGAAGAACAAGTTCATATCCCAAAATGACCTCTTCAATCCTGGCCTTGGTAGTTTCTCTCATTTGTTTTGTGAGCAAGAGAAAAAAGGCAAGGGTTTTTCAAATTTTTCAAATTTTGGACATAGGTAGAGACATATTGAGGACCAAGGCATATATTTCTATTTGATATCCTTTCCCATATGTCCAGAATATCCTGTGCCCCATGTCCAAGAAGTACATATTAACTAAATTTAGGTATTTTCAATATAAGCATTTTTGCCTGTTTAACCCTACAGTCAACACAGAGTAACAGGCTGTAATTCATTTGTCACGTTTTAGAAATCTATTTAGGGATGAAATGAAATATGTCTTAAAATACTTAATTTTTTCAGTGATTATAAAGGGATTCTAATGGATTAAATTATATCTGGTCAGGTGAATATACTTCTACCACTAACAAATTTTTTCCACCATTCATATCCTGAATGAAAGAAGGTACCTGCTGGAAAACCTGTTTTAAACAACTAAGCATGGGGAAATACTCATGAACAGCCCTCTGTTTAGTGTTTCCTTTTGCTTATTTCTGGGCATAGGTTATTTGGATTGCCATCCTCCAACACATCTTTTCATTCACTGTATTAGGAGTGTTTTGGATTGTTATCTATTGTACAGATGACAGAAAGGCAGGCAATGTGGTCATTATATCTTTGTTGGGTCAAGCCAGTGGCTGACAACTTAGCTCGAAAATTAGGATATAAATTTGGGATGTACTGAAATCTTTTCAATTTGATTTTCTGGATAATCTGAACCAGGAGCTTTATTGCAGGTCTTCCACTTCATATCTAGCATGTAGTAAACTCTTGAATACATAGTTATCAGTGCAAACCAAAAAGGTTCTTTAAAGAAAAAAAAACACAACCTGCAGTCGGATGCTTACACTGAAATGTGGAAACACAGCTTCAAGCTGCTGCCCTGAATCAAGTGCAGTGCAATCTGAAAAACCTTCAGGTATTATAGGCCATGTTAGCTCATCTGCTTAGCAGCAGAGGTCATGATAAGCACATCACCCCAGTGGTCCATTATCTCCTCATGAAATTCAGAGACCAAATCAATGATTCTTCTCAAGTATTAAGACTCTCTAGAGCATTGGCACTAACTGGCAGAAAAATTGTCTTTGCCTGCATGATCCTGACCTCCCAAGGCATTACATTTGAGGGAGGCTCTGAAACTCTTGACCAATGGAATAAAGATTATGTGAAATATATGACAGTGTCTGGACACCTAACTGTGAAGAAGAATTACTGTCATGCATGTATATATTTGTATAAGTAATGCAAGTATAATTGCTTCTCTTTAGCTTTCTCTTAAGTTTCTTAAGTGTGTGTAACTTTCATATAGCAACAAAAAGGCAAGCAACCTCCAGCCTCCTTCTGCCACCCAAGAAAAAACCCCAAACAATAAAACCATCAAACCAAACAACGAAAACAATGGAAACAAGCTATTGGCCAGATAGAGAAGCAGAGGAAAGAGAGAGATTATTATTGACATTTTTATGTTTATACACCTGAGATGAGGATCAGGAAAAGATGTGAGATATAAAGACTTATCCACTGGATTTTGAAATTAATTAATTTTAAATTAAAACTCTCTATTTTTATTTTTACAAATAAACAATTAAAAATGACAAAGTATCCAGGTTGTGGGTGTTGAAGAAGTCTGTTGATTGAGTCACGTCAATTTCACAAAGTGTGCTACATAATGATGTAAAAAACACCCGCATGTATTACGCTGAACTTTGAGGATTAACAGCTAGACTAGTAAAGTCCCTGTCTATACACTAACAACCATAACTACTTCAAGGTGTGTGTGCGCCTTCCGTATTGGGGTGGCATGTAGACACAGACTAAAACATAGTTCTTTCTGCGTTGCCTGGTCTCTACACAAAGCAAATCTAAGTGCATTGAGAAAAAGTGAGTCTGAGTGTGAAAAGAACTGATTCCCCAAGTCGCTCTGCTCAGCAGAAAGTAAACAAGCAAACTGCTGAATGGATCTGTTCTTGAACCCACTATAACTGCATCCTTATAATCTTCACAGGTGCTACTTGACTGTCAGCACCAAAATTTTTGCTACTTGTAAGCATATGCAAACCAAAAAACCAGGTGTCATTTTGCTGGTCAACACCTACATCTGGAATTGTCAAGCTGGTTATTCTCCCCAAATCTCCACTTCAAGGTTACTGATGAAAGCACTCCTACAAATGCTTGCCGGTCTCTGCCAAATAGTAGTTGACAGATAATAGGTTTTTAGGTATTACTTGTTCTCTGTTCGTTAGAGTTTTAATTTTAAGGTAATTAATATAATTACATATCTACCTGCTTTTGTTAGAATCATAGAATATCTCAAGTTGGAAGGGACCCATAAAGGATCATTGAATCCAAATCCCTGCTACTCGCAGGACTACCTAAAACTAAATCATATGGCTACGAGCATTGTCCAGATGCTCTTTGAACTCTGACAGGCTTTGGTGCCATGACCACTTCCCTGGGGAACCTGTTCCAGTGGCTAACCACCTCCTGAGTGAAGAATCTTTTCCTCATGTCCAATCTGAACTTCCCCTGATGCAGCTTCATTCCACTTCCTATCACTGGTCATCAGAGAGAGATCAGCACCTCCCCCTCTGCTGCCCTCCTTGAGGAAGCTGTAGGCTGCGATGAGGTTGTTGTTGTATTAATTATTTATAACCTGAGTTTGAACTCAGGTCTGCTAACTGCTAGACTGTTAGATATTGTGAAGCAAAGTACATTTCAGCGATTCCTCTACTAACACTTTTGCAGTCTACATAAATTATTAATTGTTATCAAACTAGATCGTTAACATTCAAAAATCTACTTTGCAGTTAGGTGGATAAGATGTTCATCTGATATAAGGTGATGATCAGGTTCAACTTCCTACTTATTTGATATTCATTTGCAATCAAAAAATAGTAAAGAGCTTCAACAAATTAAAGACCAAGATCCACGTCATCATATTCAGTAACTTAATGTTATCATCCTCTTCTGGAATACAGGAGACCTACATTCACATCTTTATGTCAGTCCGGACAGAACAGAGATTTGATAATGGGATTCCTTGGGGGTGATGTCATATGGAGATGGTAATAAGGGAGTAGATGACAGCTTTATCCTTTTTGGCATGTCCAAATAAAAACTCTGTGGAAGATTATTCCCAAATGACAGTTTTGCATGAAAATGCAAACTCTTTTTATCTTACAATTAGAGGTCTAACTCAGGGACACGTCTAACTTAGCTAGAACATGTTTCAGTGGCCTTTCCTATTACCAAGTTCCTTCTCTTCCTTACTGAACATTGTAAATCTCTTTTTAGGTGCTCAACATTTCCACAGCATTTTCTAGGCAATCTGGGTGATAAAGGATGAGAATTCTATCAGAGAGCAGAGAGCCTAAAGTAAATTTCTGCGATTCATACAATCCCTTTGAAGATTTAGTCCTAAACACAGAAGGGTAAGCCTTCTTAAATCTTAGCACTCTCTGTAAGCACCAAAAGAAGAGCCAGCAGGCACTAATTGAAGTACTTCACACTTTGAGAATCACAGGGGAAAAATACACTGAATTACATCAACTATTTGTTATAAACTGAAGTATTTTCACTTCTGTTATGGAATCATAGAATCATAGGCTAACAGAGTTTGGAAGGGACCTCAGGAGATCTCTAATCCAACGTACTGATCTAGAGGAGTGTTATTTATGAAATCAGACCTGTTTGCTCAAGGTTTTATCCACTCATGCCTTAAAAATTTCCAAGGATACACAATGAATATGTGTGTGTGTGTGTGTGTGCATGTGAATCTGTACCAGCAACTGAAGTGGGACTGCAGCCTCAGGGGCTCATATATTCCACAGTCATATACCAGAAATTAGGGAGACTGAGATCACGTGTAAGCCCAGCTGCTGGAGGGATCTAATTGCATTTAGATACATCTCTGTGTGTATCCTCACCCTGCACAGCTGAAGAGGGAAAAAGGATGAGGCCGTTACTGCTATTTTTGTTTGTGTGAATGCTGAATCTGTCTGTCTGTGACACTCTGTGTGGCCTATCATGTGTCTATATGTATATTTGTGGTGTAAAAGTGTGTTTGTGTGTTTTTGTGTGCCTACTGCAAATACAGGCTGAGGTATTAAATGCTTTCTTCACCTCAGTCTTTACAGTATAAGACCATCCTTCAGAAACCTAAGGATTCAGACATTAGGCAGAGAGTCAGGAGCAAGGAAGACTTACCCTTGGTGGAAGAGGATCAGGTTAGAGAATACCTAAGGAAACTGGACATACAAAATTCCATTGGATATGATGGGATGCATCCACAAGTGCTGAGAGCTGGCTTATACTTGTGAGGTCACTCTCAATTTTCTTCAAACAATCATGGTAATTGTGAGAGGTACCCGAGTACTGGAAGAAAGTATATATCATTCATATCTTCAAGAAGGGCAAGACAGAAGGACCCATGAAACTACAGACCCATCAGCCTCATCTCAATTTCTGGGAAGGTGATGGAAGAACTAATCCTGGAAATCATTTCCATGCACATAAAGAATGAGAAAGTTATCAGGAGTAGTCAGCATGGATTCGCTTAGGGGAAGTCATGCTTGACCAACTTGATAGCCTGTTGTGATGAAATGACTAGCATGGTAGACCAGGGGAGAACAGTGGATATTGGCTAACTGGACATCAGTAAAACCTTTGACACTCTCTCATGTAAGATTCTTACAGAAAGACTGTTGATGTACAGGCTGGATGAGAAGAGAGTGAGGTGGGTTGAAAACAGGCTGAATCACTGGGTCCAGAGGGCAGTGATCAGTGGTACAAAGTTTACTTGGAGACTAGTGACAGTACTGAGTCTGATCCTGTTTAACATCTTCATTAATGATCTGGATGATGGGGCAGAATGTACCTCAGCAAGTTTGCTGAGGAAACAAAACTCAGAGGAGTGGTTGATACACCAGAGGGTTGCGCTGCCATCCAGAAGGACGTCAACAGACTGGAGAAATGGGCTGAAAGAATCCGCATGAAGTTCAACAAGGGGAATACCAAGTGCTATCTTAGGTGACAGAAAATTTCTTTTGATGAAATTGCATAGTTTTCAAGGTGATTTGACAGTCTTCCTAGTTTTGAGTGTAGATTTCAAGAAATTACCTCTGAAGTAAATCAGTGTCTAAGTATTGCTTTACCAATGACAGGTTATCAGCTTTCAACAAGCTGTAAAAATATTTATATATTTGTGTACACATGGTGTATAAACACAGACATATAAATGATTTTAACGGTATCTATAACCATGAGTAAGTACACACAGACCTCAGTGCATACATAAACATATACAGTCAGAGATAGATTTTATAGAAAGATTTTTGTGTGTACAAGTACACATACAGAGGTTTATTGAAAGTTAAAAGACCAGGTACTACGGTGACATAATTTAAACAAATAGGAATTGAATACAAATGTCAAAGAAATGCCAACTGTTTTACCTTCAGTCCTATCTCATAGGGTTTATATGTATAAAATCCCTTTTCTACGGCTGGGAATTGAATTTCTGCTGAAGTATGCTATCTTAAGCACCTTGTGTTTCAGTCTTATGTTTCTTGTGAATAATCACAGAATCACAGAATCATTAAGGTTGGAAAAGACCTTCAAGATCATCAAGTCCAACCATCAACCCAACACCATCATGCCCACTAAACCAGTCCCAAACTGCCACATCCACATGTTTTTTGAACACTTCCAGTGATGGTGACTGCACCACCTCCCTGGGCAGCCTGTTCCTTTGCTTGACCACTCTCTCTGTAAAGAAATTCTTCCTAATACCTAGTCTAAACCTCCCCTGGCGCAACATAAGGCCATTTCCTCTTGTCCTATTGCTAGTTACTTGGGAGAAGAAACCAACACCCATCTCACTGCAACCCACTTTCAGATAGTTGTAGGGAGCGATAAGGGGTCCCCTCAGCCTCCTCTTCTCCAGACTGAACAACCCCAGTTCCTTCAGTCACTCCCTATAAGACTTGTGCTCCAGACCCCTCACCAGCTTCCTTGCCCTTCTTTGGACACGCTCCAGCACCTCAGCATCCTTCTTGTAGTGAGGGGCCCAAAACTGAACACAGGATTTGAGGTGTGGCCTCATCAGTGCCAAGTACAATCACTTCCTTACTCCTGCTGGCCACACTATTGCTGATACAGGCCAGGATGCTGTTGGCCTTCTTGACCACCTGGGCACACTGACAGCTCATGTTCTGGCGCCTGTCAACCAGCACTCCCAGGTCCCTTTCTGCTGGGCAGCTCTCCAGCCACTCCTCCCCACGCCTGTAGCGTTGCATGGGGTTGTTGTGACCCAAGTGCAGGACCCGACACTTGGCCTTGTTAAACCTCATACAACTGACCTCTGCTCATCGATCCAACCTGTCCAGATCCCTCTACAGAGCCTTCCCGTGGTCGAGCAGATCAACACTCCCACCCAGCTTGTTGTCATCTGCAAACTTACTGGAGTAGCACTTGATCCCCTCATCCAGATCATCTATAAAGATATTGAATAAGACCGGCCCCAGAACCAAGCCCTGGGGAACACCGCTTGTGACCGGCCACCAGCTGGATTTAACGCCATTCACGATGACTGTCTGGGCTTGGTCATCCAGCCAGTTCTTTACCCAGCGAAGAGTAAACCTGTCTAAGCCACGAGCTGCCAGTTTCTCCAGGAGAATGTTGTGGGAGACACTGTCAAAGCCTTTACTAAAGTCCAAGCAGACAGCATCCGCAGACTTTCCCTCATCCACCAGGCGGGTCATCTGGTCATAGAAGGAGATCAGGTTGGTCAAGCAGGACCTGCCTTTCATGAACCCATGCTGGCTGGGCCTGCTCCCTTGGTTGTCCTTCACATGCCCTCATTCAAAGAAAGTAAAATCAATAAAGAGATTCCTTCTAGAAATACAGAAACATTTACAAGTGCTGTAGCAAGCTATTCTAGCTAGAATAGAGATAAATACATAAATATAGCTTATAAATAAAGGAATTAATTGCATATTTATGGGATCAGACCTCAGGACAGCACAGTAAACAGTTCCAAAACCAATACCATAAGTCAGAGAAACAGAAGTCTTCACAGCTTAATATCCACATTGGAAATGTTTATAGATAGGAGTGTCAGGAAAGAACAACAGGTCTGAAACACAGCAGTGGGAAGTACTTTGGTGTTTTCCTGGATAGAGCTGAGCAAACTCCCATTTCCTGAACTCAACACACAAACTGTAATTTCTAAAATATACCAGACACCTTGTTTTGATTATACTACAGTAATCTACAGGTATTGAATCTCATGGAAAATTCCAAGTAATGTAGGCATCTTTGGTAGAACAGACCTTTGGTGGTTCTGAAGGGCTCTTTACTCACATCACCATTAACTGTTCAAAGTAGTAGAAACCTGTTTTTTTGGACCACACTACCACTGATGTCAGATTGCCTTCTATCTCCTCTATAGCAACCAGTTGTCTTTGAAAAGTACTTTCTTCCAAGAAACCAACACCTTCATTTTCAGTTTCACTATGAATTAATGTGAAAAGGTTTTGGTCAACCTTTTGTTTTCAGCTTCTCCTGTGTTGAACAACCAAGGATGTCTGCAGGAAGAAGCAACGAATTAAAGGGACTCTGGAGACTCAAATAACTTGTGTTATCCTTTCATTGCTCATTGACTTTTAGCACACATTGAAAATCACAGAAAAAATCAATGTAAGTTTTCCACACAGAGTGTCAGAATACCTTATGTATGTGCTTACTAATTTGTGTATGTAATGTAATTTTATATATGTGTATGTAATGCATACATCTTCATCTGCGACATAGACAGGATAAAATGTATTAACTTTTAAATTATGCAGAATCAATTTTTTCCAGTGACTGAATGGAGAAAAAAATAGCACAAATTTTCCATCTGTAAATACAAGTAGAAATTGATTCCACATAGTACAATTATACTATTATTGATAATAAATAATTATCAAACAATAACATTTGGACAGGGTCCTGAGACATTCAAACACGTGTTATGATAGATATCCTTAATATTCCACAATAAGCAGTTATAGCCTCTAGTGCCTGGATTTTTTTGCCTCCCCGCATATTACCCAGAGGAAAAAACTTGTTGTATCAGAATCACAGTGGAATATTTGTTTAGAGCCAGTCTAGGAAACACCAGAATAGTTTCTAATACACTTGGTTTTCTTTTGGAATTTACTTTACAAGAACTGATTTGGTCCAGTCATCCTCAGTTGACCAGAACACAGTTCAAAAAGCTACACCTCTGCACCCAGTAAAGGCTAGGTTACATTGACAGCATTGCCACTTTATTTCAGTATAGAGAGCATTGGTGGCTGATCAAACTGACTTCTGACAACCTTCAACAATTATTTTTGAGGCTAAAAGTGGCTCGTTTCACACCAACAACACAGCACTGGGAAATGAGGTTTTGTGGAGAAGTATTGTGTTTGGTGGTATTTGAAGTGACTAGGAAATGAGGCACGAGGAGATTGCTGTGCAATAGGATTGGTTTCTGCAAGTACTGCAAATGTTCGCCGTTATACGGTACATTGATAAGCTCTTTAGCCAGTTTGATGTCTGTTAATTAATCATGCTTAACAAGCATATCTGTCCCAACACTGAATAATAAAACCATTTTTAATACAACTAAGCTGACTAAATAAAAAAATTCCAACCAAGACCAGGGAGTCTGTAAGTTCCTCTCTACTTAAAGTTTTTCTTTGGGTTTAGTCCTCAATATTTAGCTTCTATTACAGTTTTTTGTTTTAACTCAACAAATGCAGTTGCAGTTAACAGCTAAATAAGAAAGACACATTCTTTTTATACACAGAAATTCATAGTAACCATGGAAATAAATCATATTTACTGAGCAGCAGGGGACAGAAAGTGACATATTAAGATACATTTACAAGCATGATTGTTTTCCTATGCCTCATGGGTTTGAAGATATTGCTTGGGACATGGCAAGTTTTTACACGAAGTAAAAATACTTGTGACAGTCTTTTGTGCATCACACAGGGATGGCTGGAAACTTTGCAGAAGATGAGTTATCCTAATACAAAGAAAAACAGTCACTGTACTAACAAGGCAAATTATCTAAGGTGAGTTCATTATTATTCACATTCCCAGTTTATTACATATAGGATCACAGCTCCCACAAAACCAAAAGTACCCACATACTGGCAGACAGCTAGGCTGGCATGTGGCAGACAGTGAATCAGCAAGGCACAAAGAATACACCCAGTTGCTTACTTATAAACCTAAGTAAGGCTTAGATATGGTCTTATAGCTGCATTACTTTCCTCAGAGCCTCAAGTCAGGAACAAATTTATTCACTATTATTAAGTTTATAAGGAATATAGTTCTCATGGAGATAATAAAATTTAATGCTTTAGACTATTAGGGTGTTTATAGAAGATCTTGTCTTTGAAATTCTGATAATGGCAAAATTCCCATTGGCATCAAGGAGAATTTTGCCTGCCAAAAGACTGCAAGATCAACCAGACAGTATTTACAATAAATTTAGTACATTTAAGGGCTTTTATGACTTCAAAAATCATTTTGTGATTTCCTGCATAATAGGTCTCTAGACTTCTGATGAACTCATTTACAGATTCTTCTTCATGGATATTAGTTTATACACTTGAGAGAAAGGTACGAATTAGAATATCTTAGAGTAATGAATTTTGGCCTATCTTAAACTTCAGGGATTTAGGATAAAAATGAACCATCAGCATTTTGTTTGGTTTTGGTCCAACTCTCCACATAACCAAACAGACTCATAATTCATCAAGAAAGTACTTTCTGCTGGAAAGAGCGCCAAATTTTCCCTTATTATGTCATGATAATCAGAAGTATTTACCTCTTTTATTTGCATGAAGAATACATTTGTGTCTTGTGCAGCATCTAACTCTACTTTAGTTAATGCTAATAATCTAAACATATATTTTCTAAATTTGCGTGAAAAGGGGAAATTAACAATATCCTACTGTAAGAGTCATCTGAAAGTCTCCTTGGTGCTCTGTATTACCCAAGGAGGGAATGGGAGAGAGACAGAGAAAGAGAGAGAGGAAAAAAAAAAACAAACAAAACACAAAGGACAAAGAGAAAGATAGAGGGGAAAAAGGGAGGTGGGAAAGAGGGAGAAACTCTTCCAGGGGGTGATTCAGAGCAGAAACCTTACTGAAGTACTCTGATTCTGACTGTAAATTCCCATGTAAGTTCCCTATGTTTAAGCATTAACAATAACCCTCAAAATTTCATGAAGAAAGAAAATAATTGAATCAATTTTACTGTACTTTGCACTCTGATGATTTTATTCTGACTGAATGATATGGATTTAGACATCATGACAGATGTTTTCTGATACAGTAACATAAGGTGGCTTTTAGTCACTTGTTAATTTTGTTCCTTTGGCCTCTCAACAACATCCTAGAAAAGTCAAATCTGAAGAAGAAAAAAATACTAACTTACAATTATTATCACTGTTTCATTAAACAGTTACAATTCCACTTTTCATATAAAGAAGTCTAGAACTGGATAATTGCAGTGTGATTGCAGTAGTGATTTTCTCCTTCTGCCAATGACTTTGTACTGAAATTCGATTGCTCATAACCTTTGACTATCTAACATGTAATTTTGTTCTGATTTATTATACTTTAAATAATATTTGATTGGTATGAACTACATGATGATATCACTTCCTCTGGGCTTTACAAATGCACCTATTTACCACACTCTGAGAGATTCATCATATGCATTCTGAAAAAGGTTATGGACACTAAATAGAATGCCTTATTTCATAAAGTATCTGTCTTAATAGGTTTCAAAATTTCATATCACAAGGAAAGTCAATTTTAGAAACAATTTTTTCTTAAGATGAAAAATAAAGCTCCATTTTCTATGTCTAAATATACACATATAGATTACAGATGCATTATTAAGCTATCTGCTTTTGAAAATTATATACAGATCCATCAACGAAAGGGTACAATGTTTTATAATTCCCCTATTCAGTGTGCTCTAAGTGTACTTGATGAGATTACACAGAGGGAACTTACCCTCCTGCACTTTTTTTGATGGGGGATGCAAATGGGAACTGTTTGAAGAAATTGTCTAAAGGCATGCAGAAGGATCTACCATTTTTGTTTATAAATTTCCTTTTCCACTTAGCTCTTCTGATTAGTTCTTAGGAAGGTCAACCATGGGAAAATAGACCAGTGTCACAGCAGGAAAAAAAATTATCAGACTTATTCTCTTCTCAGCACTGAGATGTCAGTACTTGCAAGGACAAAATATCTCTCTTACACCTCCAGCTTTACCTAAGATGTGAAAGTCATTTGGTGTTGCATGGCAACAATTAATTTAGTTCAGATGTGATCTTCTACCAGAATAATGTGTTTGGGGCGCATTTGCAGAAATAATTTTGAATCTCCATACAGATTTTTCAGAAGCTTGTGAATGTTTTCATAGAGTTTTTGTGGGAGAATAACCCTTATTAAATAAAACAAAACTGCTTTTTAAAAGTATAACAGTAATAAAAAAAAACACAACAGAAAAAAAGAAAGTTCCTCTGCTATATATTTTCAGTGGTTGATAGTCTATATCAAAATAGTCTATGAGTGCATACGGAAAGATGTTTTCACTCTGTGTCTATACACACACAGACACCTACAGAGAACTTTGTTTTATCTCAAGAAACATGCCACTTCCCAGTCCACTGGTACAACTTTTACAAAAACTCAAAGAATTATGCTGGAAAGTTTATAATTGCATCTTCAGTTGTGAAAAAAAATCAACAAACAAAAGAAGTGTTTTCATGTTCTGAATGTTTTTTCTGTCTTTTAAAAATTTAACATACATATATAGTTACAGCAGTAGTAGGATTTATTTATAATGTTAAAAGTATAGGTCACAAATATCTCACTTAAATGCAACTCTACAGCCAGCTGAGAAAGGAAGTAAAACGTTATCACAATTTAAACTTTAGGAAATTACTAATGTCTTAGCACTGCATACTCAGGCTTATGGGCAACATAATATATAATAGGCAAAAACTGAAAAAGTACTTTTGTGAAAAGAAAAGAATTAAAAAAAAATGTGCAGCTGTATGTCTATGCAATCACAATGAACTGGCATTTTAAATATCTCGTATTTATTCTTCTTTAATTATCATTCTTCATAGGTATGGGGTTTAGGCTGAACTGAAATGCGTGTTACAGAACTAGCGCTGCTACTAGCAACTTGCATTATATTGCCTGTCAGTCATTTTATTAACTACCTACCACCTTGAGTTTTATCATAGCGGACAGCATATGAATAAGACAGTTTTAGGAATTTTGAAAATATTATTTTATTCACTTTTATAATACAGATCTCCACAGCAGCCAACCACATTTTTTAAAAAAATTAAAAATGTATAAATTGCATGTACCAGTTTCACTAGCAAGAATAAATGACAACTGTTCCTGCTAGAAATATCATTTAAAGGCATCATTAGAAAAATCAGTTGTAGCTATATGAACAAAGTCTAGCACACCAAGAAACAATATTAATTAAAAAATAAATGAAATAGTTGTCTCACCCTGAATGCAAGTAGGTTTCTCCAACAGAAGCAAATTCTAAAGGCAGTGAGGATCCACAGAGTCTATTTTGTGCAACCTACAAAGATGATGTTCAGTGCATCACAGCACTGTCTTAACAGCTGTACTGAGCCCTTTTCATAAGTGACAGGTTCCGAACAACAGAGAGCTTTAGAAATTACTTCCAATTTCAGCAGCGTGCAGAGGAAGGAAATACTGTAAAAGTATGGACAAAGGTGGAGAATATGACCTTGTGAAGATCCACTTACATAAAAAGGACAGGAAAGTTCAGACAGTTTTCTGCTCACCTTATATGTTGTAATTATCTAGTCTTCAAGAACTGGATACACTTGATCAAATATAGACATCTTCAGCACTGAAGTCATCAATTTGTTCCTCTAAACAATCTGGTTAACTCATGAATGGATATAAGCATTCATTCTTAGGAAAGAAATCATCTAATCTTAACATAAACATGTAGAACAAGTCAAATAATCAGTGTCCTAAGAGTGCCATTTTTGTTCTCAAAATAAAGAAAGACTTGGATGACTAGTTCATCTGTGGTTTCCTGAACTTCAAATGTTTAAGATAATTGCATCCAAGACAATTAAAGTATGTATACATATCAGAAAACATGAGCTATGTTGAAAAATCTGTAGACTTCTTTCTAGTCCTCTGTGGTAATAGAGTCTACCAAAAGCTACTTGAAAGCTTCTAGGATCTACAGTGCAAAAAAATAATGCTTTTTTGTCACAGTCTAATCATCAGGGAAAGAAGATAGGTGAAAGATCTTCCATGAAGACACAAACTTTCAGATAACACCCTCAATTTTCTTCATCTAGTGTCTAAACATCACAGATTCTTGTCACAAACATTTTGAATCCTATGTTTTATGACACCAGGGCATAAATGCATATACTGTATGTCTCAAATTTTTTAACTTACAGTAATGACCTTTGTGAAAAAGTTATGCTGTAGGATTTCATTCCTGAAAAAATTTGATGGCATAATACTCCTTCAAGCTTGCTGTCTGATTGAATATGTAATGTAACTCAAAATATAAGAATGTCATAGAGCATCAGGGGAAAGGAGCTAGAAATACACACAAGGACAACTTTGAAAATAATAGATTTTTAAATTTTAATCTTGATACTCAATTCCATCCTCCTTTCCATTTTCTAATTAGCTTTCCTCCATAACTTCTCTTACAGCTCTTTAGCTTCTGGCTGGGATAACATGTGGAAAATTTCCTCTGAGGCCAATGTTAATGTAGTTGTCCGAGTTGCCCAATAGTACTCACAAAGTATTGTTGATAAAATCTCTCAAGCACAACACCTCCAGGATAACAGCCAGTGGCCAAGAAAGTAGGAATGACCTGAAGTTCATTTCTCTTTTTGTGTGAAAATAGAATGACCTTATCTTTCCTCTGCTGTTTTTCATTTGAAGGTCAACTCCACATACCATGTTTTAACTGTGATACAGGATTATTCAGTAGATACCCAACACTCTTGTATTTTCTAACCTTTACTATCTATGGTTAACCACTGAAATGGAAAAGGAATACCATACTATCATATGTGTAAGTAGAGAATCTGTGTACCAGAGACCAATGACCAATCAACCAGTCCTGGCTGATTGTTGAATCTGATGGATGTTTTAAAAATCAGTACCTTTGCATCCTCCTGTGTTCATAAGTAGGGTTTATGAGAGATAAGAACTACATCTCTAATCCTAAGTCTGAGAGTTTGGAATTCAGAATATTCAGTGTTGTTCAGCACACAATGTTAATGACTAAAGAAATATTTAATCTGTAATTTTTTGTTTATTTCCTGGGAGATTGTTTCATTTTATACTGTCCCATTATGAAAACCATCTTGTAGATCCTGTTGTAATATGCAGAACATAATTGTTCTCTTCTTAGAATCATTTTCATTCATCAACAATGGTATGTAGATTTATAGAGGGATGTGCAACATATAGAATAACCTTTCCTGTTTCTCAAGTGTCAAATATTTTTAAGTTTCATTTTTAAAATAACACCAGCAATGAAATTTCCTTTTTTATTTAAAATTCTCTACAGAATGGAGCTGGGATCAGAAATGCAGATGAAAGGTATTTTCAGGTGAAAAAAAGGAATTATTTATCTCAGAAGTTCCTAATGAAGTCTTAGTGCATACTGTGCACCTTCAGCACACAGGACTAGTGAATAGCAGCATAAGAAAAAAATCAAGCAGCCATTATCATTACTACTATCATCATCAGTCATCAGCTCCATCACACAGGTTTCTGCATACGCTGTAATGAAAAAAAAAAAAGAGAAAAAGAGAAAAGGCCCCTGCTAATTCTAGACTGCTGAATAATTTTAACTAAGCAGCAGACTATCCCTCTGAATGACCTCTTAAAGGAGATTACAGCTCATCAACTGCTCTGTCATTAGTCTAATCAATATAATCCTGTTATATTTGCTTCTTATTTATAGAGGCACTCATAAGAAAGGTTATCAGCAACCCCTGCGTGAGCATTCTTCTGTCCCCATGGATGCACAATATGTCACCAGCTGTCAGTCAGATCATCATCGACACGGACAAGAAACAGTGGCTGATTGACCTGTGCAGCATACTATATTCTTCCAGAAGAATGAACATGAGTCCAAAGGGACCATCGTAGATGTTGTCGAGCATGGAGATTTGGTGTGAATTCCCTGCTAAATCAGTCAGACCAAATTATTTTTATGATGTATTCCTAAGGAGGCCCTTGGTAAAAAGAGTGGGTTTGCTACTATTCTTTTCTACTAGTCTGCTTGTCAGGAGGTTCAAAAATACCTTTTAATAATTTTCCCATAATGTTAATAGGAGTACAAATAAGACCGTGAACCACTGAAACTTTGTTGGAAATACACTGGGCTGAGCATTAGCATTGTTATTTCCAACAGACAATACTAACAAATACAGAACTTAATTTTTCTGTAACAACAGTTCTTTAAACTTCCTAACAAACCATACTAAGCAACAGGGGTAAATATATCATTGTATCAGGCTTAAAATTTGATTAGAGACCATGAGATTTTGAGAATAAACTCTAGGTGAGAAAATTCACATCTAAATTGTGGGAAAAAGCTATTTAGAGGGAGATGTTCACATGTCATTATTTTGCTTTTTTGTTTAATATTATCACAAATCACAATGTTTCTATGTGCACTGAGAAGGAAAATAATTGTGCGGAGTCAGGCTATTTCAGAATTCTAGGAGCAGAGCTATGTGAAGTTTTTGAGATATCCACATGCAGACCTCCAGGAAAAATCATTTACCAAGCCTGTGCAACTTTTATGTCTCAAAGTTTCCAGGATAAGTTTGGAACAGTATTTTATTAATGCTGTCTAAGCACTTAAACTTGGACCAAAATGAGATAGGAAGAAATTAGTTTATTAATCTCTCAGAAAGCATCTAACATCTAAATAAACACATTAAAAAATCTTATCTATCAATGCCACTGCACTATAATCCATTATCTTAAACATCTGCATGTACTTCAGAATTAGACACCGATATTTGTTGATGATTTTATGGGCATGTCATCAGTTAATGCTGATCAATACTTTCTTCTGACTTGCCTGGAATATTTAAAAAAGAGTTCAACATAAAATGCCCCAGTATTAATATGAAAAGCCCAGTGTAGCAGTTATGTCATGCATTTTCTCAAGCCTCAACTGTCAAAACAGCTCTTGCAGGGTTTGAAGTATTTTTGCTTTTGTTTTGTTTTCAGCCTGTGTATGATGAGCCATATTCTGTGTAACTTTGTTCTAAAAACATTCAACTTCGATATCTAACTACAGTGTTTTAGCTTTTCTATTCATTTAAAAAAGTATATTTATTATTATATGATCTGCAAAATACAAAATTACTTCAAGTCTATGCTGTGATGACTTATATAGGTGTCTTTGACTTCTTACTGATTTTCTCTCAGAAAAGAACTGAGCACAAAGAGTTCTATTTTTGCTTTTTATCATTCCTGTGAGAGGAAATTAACTGCTATACATACACAGCAAGGTTCTTCCTATGGATAAAGTATACCTTAAAAATTTTCAGCAAAGCCAGAGATAGAAAACTGGCATCAGGCAGATGGCAGAGAGCCACTTCTCCAAGGCAGTCCAGACTACATATCCTGAAGAACTCAGAAAGAAATAAGATCAGCATAAAAATGCTGTTGAATTATATTTCCTAGATCCTGTTAGAAGGAAATAGTCATACCTTGGACAGGGTTTTGCCATAGATCCATCTTCACCGATGCACTTCAATATGCCTAATAAACTCTTTTATCATAAGCTAAACTTAAGACTATTTAATCAGGACAATTATTCCTTGGTAACAGTTAACAAGTTTCTTACAGCAGCTCTCAGTCAAGTCCTCAGAGAAAGGAAAATAATTAGAGAATTTTAGGGTAAAATGTGTTTTAAAAAACACTTATGTAATTTTCTCAAGAAAGGATCAAGAAACTAATTCAACTTTTATGAAAATGAATAGATTCCTCTCATACGTGCCGTTAAATATTAACTCAAATCTTCATCATTTTCCTAAGTGAATTAGATGAATGATAGCAGTGGGTCAAAACCCAACTCTTTGTGAATAAACATTCATCTACCAAACATCACAGCAAAATTTCCAAATTGGTAGTATTTTATCAATATTTATGTATCATTTGACAGTGATTAAAATAGGTTTGTAGGCCTTCAGTTTTAAAATAGAGATTTTTTTTTTTAGAATCTTGCAGACAAAACATATTTTTTTCAGGTTCTTATTGTTTCAAAGATACACTGTCAGATTTATAAGGTGTCCTTAAAGCATACTAGAGTTTTTTTCAAGTAGTAGATAACAATGAGGCAGTTAAAAAACCAAAACAAAACAGAACAATTTAAAACATTTTAAGGTAATTTTTAATTTTCGTTAGATTCCCTGCATTATGTTCTATACTCTTTGCATTCTCAACAAATAAAGATTCATACAAACTGTTTCAGCTTTTTACTCCTCCTGTACAAACACACTGACCAAAATAAAATCCAAAGGAAAAGGAGAAATCAGACAGTCTTAGAATGACATCTCGTTGTAGACAAACATTGGAAAAGGTTTTCTGTATCAACCACATCCCTTGTCAATATAGTATTACCACTAACTTTGGTTTGACCCTTGCTATATATATTGTATGTATGATAACAAAAAGTATCAAGACAGGATAATAAAGCCAGATGAAAATTGACCAGAGTACAGCTATTCTTATCTTTTCATATGTTTATATAGCAAACAGTTCTTCCTCCTCTCTTTCATTACATCAACTTAAAACACACTTCTGGGAACTTCCAAATGAATTAATGATACCATTGACTCATAGTATTCTACCAAGATATTTATCTAGTTTTCTTTAACAAAGGAAAAGAACATAAAACACCACTATCTATAGAGAGTTAGAATTCCCACAAATTTTTCAGAGAAGTGAAACGTAGGCCTGTGCCTAAAACTGGAGCTGTCTCTGAAAGTTTGCATGCATACATTAGTGACCATGAAATCATCTGTTTCAGGCTTGGACAATGTGTAAACCATTCACTACTGGCAGAAGCATGTGCATAATAAGGCCAAATTGCATTCACACAGACCTGCATTTTCCACCTGACTTGGGATTTTTTCCCGTATTGTGTCTCTTCTGTAGCATATGAATTGCAAACTAAGAGGAGGTAAGTAGTCATACACACCTAATATCATGGAGAAAACAAAGTGTAAACAGAAGTGAGCAAAGTTTAGCAATCAAGTGCTTGAAAGAAGTCTGTTCCACAGTTTCAGAAAGACCACTTGGTCTAGACCTCAATAGTGTCGGCAAGCATTTTTTTGCAGGCCTAAATAATGTTCTTTAGCGCTGAACAGCTGTAGACTCAGAATCAGGTTGTTAGCCAAAATAAGAAATGCAATTAAAATCCTTTTAAATTCCATTTAATGAAAGCAGCAAAATACCCATTGACAGCTATGAAATTGGTTTTAGAGATGACCCCAGTTGTCTTTTGGTGCTTGTAAGGTATGTGTTTTCCAAATAAGGTTTGCAGTTCATTGTTACCCATACTTTTTCTATTATAATGAAGAGTGCAACAAATTGACATGTACAATGGGTTCAGAGAAGGAATGACCTCCTGTAAATGTATTTGTAAACACCACAGAGTACTGTTATTGTTCAGTACTATTTCATTTCTTCACTGGTTATTAGAGTTTAAATGAATTCAGTGCACCTGACAGTTGCCAAACTGACCTCCAGGGAAGCCATAGATTCTTGTATATAGAGGGAAAAAAAGAAAAAAAAAGGATGCAAGTGGGATATTATCTGCTCCAATATCCTCTGACCTTTTTATGGAAGGATTGCCTGACATGTGCATGTCTAGACAACATTCATTACTCAGTTTATTTATTTCCTGTGCATAAATCACAAATTCTTTCAAAAATTTGAAAAGCTTCATACACAGACCTGTTTTTGTACTTAGGCTTGTGACAAATATGAAAACAGAAAATGTTGATCTCTTTATTTATCAATGTTATACATGACTGTGCAAAACTGGATCATATAAGAACTAAACCAAAGCTTTTTTCATGCATAATGTAATTGGAGTTTGTATATACCAACAAAGTTTCCTCTCAGGTGAGAGATTCTCATTGGAGAACTAAAATTACTCTTTTGTCTTCAAACTCCATTAACAATGGTTTTGAAAGATCGAGGCATTTGCCAAATATTCATCCCAAGTTAAACATTGAATTGTCATGTATCTCAGAAACTGAGCTTGTAATTTGTATTTGTAACTCACTGACTGTAATGTGTCTTTCCAGTGGGTAGCATATGTTAAAAGATGTCACAGTATTTTATTGTTATTAGCTAATGAATTATTTCTTCATTGAATTGTTTGTTTTCTCTTGATATCTAATTTTTCCCCACAAATTTTTCCTTTCTTTCGGTTTTGTAATAGTGCCCACAGCCAAACTCGGTTGCACTACTGTAGTTACAGCCAAATTAGTCTCAGCATATGCTGTCTATACTGTATGGAGTCTCAAATCTAAATTTTCTCTTTCCTCCCAGCTCTAAGTTTCTTTCAAAGTTGCATCTTTCCACATTTGTTTCTCACAGTGAATATATACATTACATAAAATCTATCTATTCTCTTAAAACTTTACACTCAAACATGTCTTAAAGACTAGATTCATCCTATCTAATTTCAGCTTTACTTCATCAGAGAATAACAACTATCCTGTAGCCAATGGGAAGAGATGGGCTTTTCTCGATCAGCTCCTAGAAAACCTACGGTCCTAACCTATACTCCTCAGATAAGTTCCTAAAATAGAATGAGATGAATCCAACAGCAGTGACCAATGGTGGATCATGAAATGTCAAAAAATTTTTCCCCCAGGTACTGAAAGAAACACACCACTTGAGCACAACCATAGCACAGCAACCATTTTTAATGATTAACCAGTTTTTCAGGATTAATGCGACACACACTAAACACTAAGTCTGAGTCCACAAAACAATAGTGCTGTGCAAAGATTATGATGTACCACAGGGTTTTTCTACTGGTTTGATTATTTCTTGTAACATTGTGTCTGTCTGGATTTTTGGTTTTGGATTTGGGTTTGTTTTGATTTTGTTTACTATAGAAGTTTAAAATAAACATAAATGATATGTTTAATAGCTGAGGGTATTTTCTACTAAATCTTGTTTTCTGTATGACTTATAGGAGCACAGTCAGAATTTGTTGGTGACAATAATTTATTGACAGAGCAGCACTTTCTCATTTCTAACTAAAATGATCACCAGAAAGATCCTCTTATTATTGATAGATGATTTAAAAATACGGCCAAAAATATGATCAGTAAATAATTCATTTGACATTCAGGGGTAATATGCAAATGATGCTATATGTACAGTTATTCATAAATTAACTGGATAACTTCTGTTAACTCAATAAAAGCAAACTGGTTGCAATAATCATTCTGATGATTTATGGATAATAGGAAGATTAATGCCTATTTAAAAAAAAAAACACAAGGGGGGAAGTCAGGTAATTATAGCAGAGAACTATAGATAAGCTACCATAACTTCAACTTTCTGAAAAATTCAGCAGCAAACAATAAAACAACATATTTGCAAGTACACAGGAGATAAGAATGAAGTACACAGCACACAGAATGGAGCTCTGTGAAGAACAAGTAGGGTCAAACCAACCTAAGCAGTCTAGTCTTTCTACACATGACAAATAGAAAGGGATTTGTGTGTCATGTAGTTTCACTTCTGTAACATATCTGTTGTTCTTTCTTATGACATTTTCTCAAGAAAATGGGGGAAGTGTAGTGAAATGACATTGGCGTGTATGTAAACCAGACTGGATATCCATATCTACAGAGAAGGAAATAAACTGTCCTCTATAATCATGATGTATCAGACAAGAAATAATGAGCTTCAAAAGCAACACAGAAAATTCAGAACAGACACTGGGGAAACATGTAAAGGTAAGGTAGTGAATTACAGGCATAGATTGCTGGGAGAGTATTTGTCATAAAGTCTTTAAGAGAAGTGGAAAAATGTCTGCAGAATCATAGAGAGTGCTGATTCTGCCTTAGGGCAGGGAAAAGGACTAGATGACCTCTCAATGCCTTCTTAGTCCTGTTTTTCTGAAATTCTATTATGTAGATATCTAAATGTGAATACATTATTCAAAATGTTGTAATACCATAGTTAATATTTTATAATAATACTAAAATAGTTAATACTATCCAATGAATGTTGATAATTACACTTGTACTTTTTTTTTACTTATAGTTTAAATTATGATTAGTATTTGAATGAATATTACTGAGTAAAAGTACCATCTATTATCTAAGATTTAATTTGTGAATCAATATCCAAAGAAGAGATTCAAGGTCACTACATTTGAGTATAATTTCATGACTATAAATTTTATTTCCTGATAGGAACATTCAGATTGATAGATACAAAGTTTTCGTGAAAAAAGAACCACTGGCAGTTCCAAGGATTAAGGATGCATCTGCTCTGGTGTCTTTTATGGTCAGTGAGATGACTTCTATTCATTCATACAGTTTCTGTGTGGCAACATAATGAACCTGGGCTTTGGCAGTGAAGAGAAGAATGAAATTCAGCTTTTTCAGGGGACTGATAGGCAGGATATGGGAGATGGAATCTGAACAACCTGACCTGAACAGCAAAGGGACTGCTCAGGTCCAGTTTTCTTCATGGAAAAACTCCTCAAAACACAAGAAGGTAAATCACAATATGAAGGAAATAGTGAAACCCTTGAACAGATTGCCCAGAGAAGTAGTAGATTACCCATCACTGGAAACATTCAAGGTCGGGTTGGATGGGGCTCTGAGCAACCATATCTAGCTGAAGATGTCCTTGTTCGTTGCAGGAGGGTGTTGGACTAGATGACCTTTAAAGGTGCCTTCCAACCCAAACTGTTCTATGATTCTATGATTCTATGAAATCAAGAAGTCAGAAGGCCATCTGAGTCAATGGAGAAATCCTGTATAAGCTCAAGCACAAAAAAAAAGTACACAGAGTGGAGCTGGAAACATTCCACTCAGCAGTAATACAGAAACAGTGCCTGTTAAGTAAATCAAAGTTCATCTGGTATTGAAAATGACAGCAGACATGAAGAGGAACAAGAAGCAATTCTATAGGTAAGCAGAGAAATAAAAGGAAGGTAAAGCAAAATGTGGGCCTGTTGATGAATGAGAAAGACATCTGGCTATATAGTGTATTAAAAAGCCTGAAGTACTTAGCACCTTCTCTACTCAGCAAAGTGTGCTGTCAGGCTACCCAGTCTCTGTCCCTAGTAGCAGATCACAGGGTAAAGAGGTGCTGCCAAAGGTACCAGTAGACCAATTAGGTGAAGAATTTCTTAGTGATTGCTAGAGCAAATTTTACATATACACGTCCATGGGACCAGATTGGATGCATCAAAAAGGGCTGCTCTCTGTCATCTTTGAAAAGTTGCAGAGACTAGAAGACATCCCTGATGACAAAAAGCAAATGTGATGCTCATTTTCAAAAAGGAGGAAAACCGTCAGGCCAGTCTGTCTCATCTATGCCTCTGAGACAATAGAACAAATCCTGCTGGAAGTCATTTCCAGACATATGAAAAGGACAAAAAAGTCAAAGGGAATTGTCCATATATTTTGTGTGACCATAGTTCATGTGTAATTATCCAATTAGCTTCTGTGATGAAATGATTGACTCTGTGAACAAGTAGGGAGTGGCAGTTGTCCTTTATCTTGACTTTGGCAATGATTTTTACACACTATTTCACAGTGTCCATGTAGCTAAATTGAAGAGTTATAGATAGGCAGACAATGAGGTGAATAGAAATCTGGCTAAATCACCAGACTGTCAAAGAACACTAACAGACATCACTTCAAAGTCCCTTGGTGTCCGGTATTAGTGGTATTCTGCAGAAATTGGTACTAGAGCTGATACACATTATGGATAATGGGATGGACTGCACTCTCACCAAAATTCATTGATGACATGAACCTGGGAGAAAAGGAAGATGTACTGGAGGGTAGGAGTGCCATTTTGTGAAGTCTTGTACATAGAATAGAGTCAATCCATGCAACAGGATAGGCTAGAAATCTGCTGTGCAAAGGAGTCCCGATGAGCAGAAAACTGAACATGAGACAGCAGAGTACCCATGCTGACTGCAGAGAAGACAGTCACAGTCAGATTCTCCTCAGATATGCTCAGTGAAAGATTGAGGTACAACAGACAGATGTAAGTTACTGCAAAGAAAATTCTAATTAGATACAGAAAAAAAAAAAATTCACGGTGATGGTGGTCAAGCACTGGAACACTGGAAGCTGTGAAATATCCCTACCTGCTAGGTATTGTCAAATCTAAAAAATCTAACAGAGCTATATAAATTCAAAGTTAACCCTGCTTTAATCAGGGTTTAATCTTGGCTAAGAGGTCCTACAGGGTCCCTTCCATCCTAATGATTTTTTTGGTTGTATTTTTCTTATAATCTTTTCAAAAATATAAGAAATCTACCTGCAATGCCATATTTGTTGATTTAACCTCAGTTTCTCCTTTTGGAATCTATTGTTCTTTCTCCTAGCTTCCTTAGCAGACACAATTTTAAAAAACTCCTCTTGCAATTTATTTCCTTCAGATGTTGTACTCTGTTATCACATTAGCCACTGCTTGGCCATGTTGTGATTATTTCTTTACATTTCATTCCTTTTGAACACTTAATCAGTTTTGTTGCACTTTCCTGAACTCCCTCTGATTTGTTAGCATATGTGTCATATTGAGGGTTCCTAGAACTGAACTTACTCTTGCAGGTGTGATCACACTGGGGTCATATGGAACAAAACTATTGTCTGCTTGCTCTGTGCCATCAATGTGACAGATTCCTTGGTCTCTAACAATAATTCTCATTTCATTTAAAATAGGAAGGGGAATGATAATTTCTGTATTTTTGCAAGCCCGGTACACACACAGACATGCACAAACATGCAGACATAAAGACATTCAGAGTTTAGAGAGATTGAATTTATTTCTATCTAATATCTCGTGTCCAAAATGATTGCTATAGTAAAAAAAAAAAAAAAAAAAAAAGAAAAAATATTCTCTTGGACTTTTTACAGTAGGTAAAATGCGAAAAATGGCTGGAAATAATAATTAACAAAAAAATAAGAACAGATGTAGGTGTATGTTATTCATTAATTCATTTCCCTTGAATGGAACATTTGGTCATATAATGATCTGGTGAAATGCTTTTATAAAAACTTCTAATATGACAGTAAATTTTAACACTTTTTGATTAAATAAATCACAAAATATAACTGAGCATGAACTGGAGGAAGATATCTTGAGATATAGGGAGTACAAATGTTCATAAAAGCTGTCTGCACTTAAAGCTAAGCTCTGCCTCCCTGGCAGACTGTCATCTGGTTTCAAACTAACAGTGTCATATAAGTGATTCCTTCTGTTTTAGCACAATTTTCTTTCTCTGATCTTGATCATTTTGGGGAATCTCTCTCAGACTGTCCCAAGAGACTGTCTTCACAGCCAAAGCTTCTGACTTCACTTCACACCTGACTCTCAGTGAGATGAAGCATAGATTAAAGGATCTTGCTCCCCCTCAATTATATTCCTAGATGAAATACAGTTCAGACAGGTCCACAAGAGAAGGTTATGAACTACAAGCAAGAAGTGGGTTCAGAGGGTAAAAGTGATGATTATTTTTCTACATGAACAAAACTGAAAAAAACATTGGCCTTTTACTTAAAAATGTACCACACTGAAAATCCAATACTGATTTTTTATAGTCTTGCTTCACACAAATGTACCAAACAAACCCCCTAAAAAACCCGTCTGACATGCACCAATTTTTTATGTGATCATCCAACTGCACTTTTTAAAAAAGAAATATCTATAAAGAAATGCAGCATTTCATGACAAATAATTCTTTATAGATGAAGCAAAAACTTGAGATAAGCTATGTAGAGGAATTTACCCTTATCCTGGTATCCACTCATTAAAAATCACATTTTGTGCCTCTAGAAAATTCAGTTGGAACCTGACCTGCTTAAAACAAACCTGGACTGCAT
This sequence comes from Phaethon lepturus, assembly GCF_000687285.1. Classification (NCBI taxonomy): domain Eukaryota; kingdom Metazoa; phylum Chordata; class Aves; order Phaethontiformes; family Phaethontidae; genus Phaethon; species Phaethon lepturus. The sequence goes on from NW_010518377.1 coordinate 41,191, forward strand.
TCCATGTCACAAACTTACAATCTTTGAAACCAAAAGGAGTACAAAACAAAGATTTTAAAGATATTTTTGCATGCATTTTATCTGCTGGCAAGTTTGTCAGCTGATCCTCAAGGAGTATAGAGTGAAATTAATTTCTGCAAACATAGCTAGTATGGCTTCAAGGCTGATCAAAGGGTTGACCGGGAGAAGACAGAGACCGATATGTGTCTCTCCAAGAGCTTCTGCCACTGAAGGGCAGTTTTCAAACTCACACCTTGTCTCAGCTTGCTGCAGACAGATTTTAAATCAAATTAAATTATTTAGACATAATTGAGTGTCTTCAGATAGGATCAAGTAGGGAGTTGATGAAAAACTCTGTTCATTTTGGGTTCATAGTCTTCTTGTGTTTTTTTTCCCTAAAGTCACTAAATACATTGCTTTATATATATATCATCATCATGTTTATAATTTTAACTGCTTGCTTAGCACATGAACTTCACTCTGAAATCCTGCTAAAGCTCTTCCAGATATTTGCTGAAGAACAACATGGAAAAACAAATAATGTGAAAGAGCAACTTATCCTTTAATAACTTGTGCCACTGTGGGCAGTATATGTTGTGGTCATTCCGCAAAGAATTATGGCTGCAGAAACATATCTGCAGCTTAACTTACCTCAATAACCTTTTGGTTGTATTCCTTTGCACAATCATTTTCAGTTTTCTGTTTAGCGTAATCACTTCACTCTGTCTTTTTAAAAAGCAATCTCCATTTTTCTTTTTTTTTTTCAAGTTATGTCAGTTCTGTAAAAAAAGCGATTAGAAGTCACCTGACTTGAAACAGACATTTTGCTGACTGGTTTCCCTTGTTTTCTGTTCAGAAACAGAAGAAAATCCCATCACATCTTCCACTGCTTTGGCTTGCATGACACCAGAGAGTCAAATTTTGTCTTGATTTGAAGTACGTTTATGCCATTCCTAGTATATTATATTGCTGATCTTTCCAGCACATTGATTTATTTTCCTGTATCATAAACTAATTCAAGGGCATTTTGAGTATGACCATAATTAGTACAACCACAGTCTCAAAAGTGTTTGTGGATTAAAGCACTGAAGCTAACAGTATTTTACTCATTATAGAGCTGCTGCTAGTGGGATCACAAACATATCATCATCCTTGTTTCTTGATCCTGAGTGTCGAGAATGTGTCTTTTTTCACCAAAGGTCCTGCTTTATTTACCCTATTTTCCTGCT
>NW_010518377.1:42450-61308 GCF_000687285.1 Phaethon lepturus
AAACACAGAGGCATTAATGGTTATTATACATGCTTTGTGCTGAAGGATAGGCTTCTCTTTGAACTTGAGCTCTCCTCACGTGTAAAGCCAGACAATAATATACAGGACAAATAGAATTAATTATAATGCCAGCTATGAATATTAATGCATGAAACATAATCTTACATTTTAGGATAAGTATTCTTATTCGAGACTAATAATCAGTATCTCTGTTCCTAATGATGGGGCTCCCTAATCTCTTTTCAACAACACTGCTGCTAATCGACATGAAGCAAACCACCATATTATTCAGAGAACAACCATGCCTCTGTGGTCTGAACAGTAATGGAGTCCGTCAACATGTTATAAACCAAACTTTATTGAGGCAGTAAGAAAAAACATGCCCATAGGTGATTCACCTGATCACAGATAGTAAATACAGGGTCATAAGTGATGCCATGGCTCCAGTGGACTATCACAGACACTTAAAGTCCGGGTCACCTGACAGTAGCAGCCAATAGTGCAAAGACATTCCGAATGTAGGTAAGAGTCATGCCACCCCTTGGCTCCACCATTAGCAGTGTGATTTGAGAGAATCATACCTTACACAGCAGTAGCACACTCTACTTGTCATCTCAGATGATGTGGGTGGCATCCTGCCTACGTGATAAAGTTGGTCAAGGGGCAGTGTGTCAACCTCTAAGAAAAGAGATTTGCACAAACAGAATAAGCTCATAATAAAGACACTCCTACAAAATTCCCAACAATTCTCAGCTTTTGCTGTATAGTTTAGATTAGATCTAAAGGTACAATATGATATGAGTAAAGATTTTTTTGTGTGTCTGTAGAGAGTTTTCTTTGATATAGCAAACTAAAGGCTGAAGACAGAGTCAAGTTCAAGATAGAAATAAGAAAGAAAAAAAAAGACAGCGTATTATATGAACTGATTGTCTACAGCACCAATAGATATACATCTGGAAATTTTAGATTAGTTGTGTTCATTTTTCCAAATAATATCCTCTGGTTCATTCATTGCTGCTTGATAGGAACTCTGCACAAAATGAAAACTGCCACTTTGCCAAGTGTCAGACTGCTAGATAAAATGTTCATCAAGAAAAAAATCAGATATCAACATAAAATTTATGTAATGATATTTTCTGAACACAATGTTTTTGAGAAGTAAATAATCATGATTTTTTCCCCCATTTAATTACAAACTAAGATTTATGCATACAAAAGGTAGATTTAATTATCTATCAGTATACTTTTATTTTGCTGGTGGTGGGAATATGATTCTGCAATGAAAACAAATAAAGGTGTGGTTCATTAATATGTTTCCTAACAGAGTTTTTCTCATTTTTGCTCTGTGTATGACTGAACAAAACAACATACACAACAGCTTCTTATACCTTTAAAGCCTATTCTCATTACACTGCACTGGATTTCAGACTCTCTCTCCATCTGATTGATCTTCACCTTAAGTCAGTGCACAAAACTAGACCACAAAAAAAGGGACCAGTACACTGTCTGCAGCCTTATTAGAGCCAAGCAGTGCAGAAAGGTGATTTATATAGTTATGCACAGCACTTCTGTTTCTATACTCCAGGATAGTAGAACAGCATGACATATTCAGTTCAATTTGGGAGTGAGTATGCTGACCAGATACTTTTCTTCAGAACATCTTCCTGCCTGTTTTTTTCTAAGCTGTATTTGCATAGTTCATTCATTATTGCTGCCGGAAAGTGTAGAACTTCAAAATTATCTTAGCTGAATTTTATCAGCTTATCAGTTTGTTTGTTTTCTGATAACTTCCTCAGTGGGTCATTTGTGAAATTACATAAGTCTATTCTGTATTTAAACATTTAAATAACTAATGCAAAAACAGAACTATACAAATCATATGAAAGACTTCTGCAGAACCTGTCAAAATACTGTCTTCCAATGTGATAGTCAATCACTGATAATGACTTTCTGGTCACATCGGATCATTCTGTACATCTATAATAATAATCATCTTAATCTTATCTTTTGTTTGTGAGTGTCATGTAAAACAGTTTCGAAAGATTTTTTAAATTCAAAATATTTAATACACAATGTATATTTCTTCTCCTTTATCTGTAAAGCCATTATCCTATCTCAGACAGGAAATTAGATTATTCTGACAAGCTTTGTTCCCAAGAGATCTGTGCAGTTGCTCTACTCTTATGTTATCTCCAGGTGCTTATAAATTGTTTGATTATTTGTTCCATCTTTTTTATAAAAGGAGCTAAAGCTGACTCGTGTATAATTCTACATTCCTCCTTTTCCACCTTTTTGAAGATGAGGACTGTGATTTTCCTTTTTACAGCTCTCTAAAATGTCATAATCTTTCATGAATTTTATAAGGTTTCAGCAAGTCTTTAAAGTTTTCTGACTAAAATTCAGTAGGACTATCCAACGTAAAACTTCTAACTTACATTAGAGCTCTTTAACACACTTTTCCTTCATCGAGTCTGAATCTTTACGCCTTTCTTGTTCATTATGTGTCAGCTGCCTGATGTCAGACAATCTTTTTAGCAAAATCTGAAGCTAAAATAACATTACACACTTTAACGTTCTCGGTATCATCATCAGTTCTTCCTTCCCCTGATCAGCTTTCCTCTTTGTCTTTGTCTTGATACTAACATGCTTACTGAATGTCTTCTTGTGGCTCTTTATGACTCTTGGCAGTTGTGTTTCATTTTACATCTTGGTCTTTTATGATTTTTTGTCCACATATGTTTGTCCTTAACATTTTGACTTCTTTTTCCGGGTTCTGTATACTCCTTTCATGCAATTGAAGCCACTGACGAATCAATACTTTACCAAACCTTGTTCTTTTTCTACATTTTTTATCCTGCTAGTATTTGCATAGTTGCATAGATTATGCTTTTAATATAGTTTCTTGATTAAACTGCCAAATTTCTTCTTCTTTAGACTTGTTTTTCACAGAATATATGTTCTCAAAATTCTTAATAATTGTTCTAATAATTTTGCATGTTAAATGTTTATTTAATCTAACACCTGAGAGTCGGGATTTTCCCCCAGGGGAAACTTATAAAGGCAGTTGAAGGAATTTTAGTTTTCCTTGTTCTGTGAGTTTTGACCTAGTTCCCACAATCATCCAGACATTGTCAACTAACAAATCCCTGCTAGTGAAGAGCCTGCCCTGGATGTCTCCTGCTCTCTTGTTGTGGCACGTAGTAATTTGTTATTATCATTGTTATTGGTCTTATTTTTTTTCTAAGGAACTAGAGATAATCTTGAGGTTTGGGGGTATGCAGAAATATGTGAAGTAGATGTTTAGAACAGCCTACCTATTATATATACTTAGTCATAATTATCCAGGGACATTGACTTAAGGGCCAACAGATCTTCATTAATCTAAGTTCCTTTAACATTACATTAACATATGCCATTGTTAAATATTTTTTTGCATAAAAATCAGCATTTTTACCTCAATTCTGAATACTTGCGTGCAAAGTTTTTACACCTAATGAGTTGTTTGTCATTTGTTAACCAATTATTTTCACTAAAACAGAGAAACTTAATTTGTCCCTTTTGTGAGTTACTTTTATTCTCTCCCTCCAAAGATAACTAGAAAATAAAGAGAAGCTCAGGAAAGCAAAAGTTTACTCTAATTTTCCTATGACGTGAAAACTGTATGTTATGTGTAGCTGATATCTGTACTTCTGCTGCAGTTGGATTTATACTCTGTCTGTCTTGGCCAGTACATAGAGAATGAGAGGAAAGAAAAAAAAAATCTGAACTGTAACTTCATTAAAATGAAATAACAGTTGAAGGTCTTATGCAATTCAGAAATATCCACCCCAAAATGCAATATACACTTGACCTAGAAAATGTACTCATCATCAGATAACCATATGGCTTAATTCAAATCTATTTGTAAAGAAGGGATATGGCCACAGAGGATTAATCGGATATGATGCTCATACTGTAATATGAATCACAATAACAATCTTAAATAGCCACTGTGGTAAAAGCAGTGAAATGGAACTCAAAATAAACAGCGCAGATGAGAGCATATCAGTTAGCTTGAAAGGATAGGAGCTTTCTCATTGAGAAAGAGCAACAAATACAGTATCTATTCAAGGACTGTTACATGCAAATGCAAAGTGTCTTCCTAAAGCCAAGAGAACTATTTCCCATATGAGTGGGAAACAAGAAATAAAGAGTTTTGTTGCCATAGGATGCTTTCCTATTCATTTGATAAGTCTCTCCCCTGTATGACTCTTAGGCATCTAATAACAACGTTGAACTCAGACTGCAACTTTACTTCAACGAGGTTACTAATCTGTCTCCATTCTGTGCATCTTTTCTGTAAACTTGTTCATCATGCTTTCCTACCATGAAATTTGTTTTTTCACATTTCGCAACCAGCTATAAGATTAGGTCTTATAAGATAGGGATGGTCTATCAGAGAGAAACACAGACAAGACAATCTGATTTCATCATCTATACTTGAAACCAAGTTGTGTTGTTTTTTTTAAAAAGAGTGTATCTTTTTGTTAAGGGAGGTAGAATGAAGAGGGTTATCATCATAACAGTCTGTCTTATTGCTGGCAATGCAGCAGATATAGACACAAAACCTTGGGGATGCTTGTAGCCTCAAATTCACGCTTTCAACTTAAATGGTTGTCTTATATTTTCAAATTGATCTCCAACCACACAAATGAATTTGTCATTGCAGCACAAGGAGACATCCACAGAGTCATCTTTAAGTGAGTGAGAAAGGGAAGTAAGGAAACAGTATTTGTGAAGAATAGCCTAGTCTTGAACATGTATTAGCAAGTAGAGGAATAGTATCCGGCTGCTGACTTGCTGCATTGATTCCTCAGTGTCTTCACAGCTATTTTATACAAGTAGCTTGATTAAAGCTGCTGCACAGCAAGCGTATTCATATTAGTTATACTAGATAATAAGGGCAAGCAAATTTATTTTCTTAATATTGTTCATTCTTAACAGAGAACATTAAGGAGTCATCGGTCTGCAACCAACACCACTGTAATCTAGTTTGCTTCATTGTATTTTCACCCTGTATCTCCTTTTGGTGAACTTTCACAGGACTTTGTGGTGCAAAATAGGAACAAATTTCTTATACATAAAGTTGTATTTAAGTGAAATCTTTTCAGTATGATTTCTTAGAGTACAGAAATATTTATCATAAGAAAAGGCGGGTGCTTTAGCAAAAACTATTTCTTACAAAAATTTCTGCTTCTTCAAGGTAATAAAGATAAATATTTCTTTTCTGACTTTCATTTGATGACCGTTATACACGTTATGGAGATAATGTTAAGATATGCATCACTGCTGAGTAAATTACACAATTTTTTGAGAGATATCAAAAGGCTACAAAAGACTATCAAAAGGCTCTGAAAATACTCAAAGCAGACTTCACGTAAAACACTGAAATATGTAAGCTCATCACAAAAACAGATATATGGGACAGGAGGAGAAAACACACACAAAATTATTACTATATATATGCTAATACTTTGACTCAGGGTAATAAACTTGACTAAAATATACAGCTCTATTCTGAACCCCAGCTGTGGAAATATTTCACCCATGCCCAGAACTGGTTTGGTTCCCAAGGCTCTCTCTAGACTCAGACAGACACGTATAAGTAGCATGCGATATGTAAGTATGGTCACAGAATCACAGAATCACAGAATCATTAAGGTTGGAAAAGACCTTCAAGATCATCAAGTCCCACCATCAACCCCAACACCACCATGCCTACTAAACCATGTCCCAAAGTGCCACGTCCACACATTTTTTGAACACTTCCAGTGATGGTGAATCCACTACCTCCCTGGGAAGCCTGTTCCAATGCTTGACCACTCTCTCCATAAAGAAATTTTTCCCAATATCCAATCTAAACCTCCCCTGGTGCAACTTGAGGCTGTTTCTTCTCGTCCTATCCCTAGTTACTTGGGAAAAGAGACCAACACCCACCTCACCACAACCCCCTTTCAGGTAGTTGTTGAGAGCGATAAGGTCTCCCCTCAGCCTCCTCTTCTCCAGACTCAACAACCCCAGTTCCCTCAGCCACTCCTTGTAAGACTTGTGCACCAGACTCCTCACCAGCTTTGTTGCCCTTCTCTGGACACGCTCCAGCACAATACCCTTCTTGTAGTGAGGGGCCTAAAAGTGAACACAGGATTTGAGGTGCAGCCTCACCAGTGCTGAGTACAGGGGCACAATCACTTCCCTACTCCTGCTGGCCACACTATTCTTAATACAGATACAGGACAAAGGTCACACTATTTCTGGTATAGGTCAAAGGAAAACAAGGAAGTTTGAAATTTATAGTGTTTTTTTTATGTATACTTTGTGATAGGAATTAATTTCTTCTTTGAGGAGCTTTTTTTCATTCAGAAAGGATTTTCATTCAGAAAGGATTCAGTTTAATAGCACAGCAAGGGAAGAGAGGAGGAGAAGAAGAAGAAGAAGAAGAAGAAGAAGAAGAAGAAGAAGAAGAAGAAGAAGAAGAAAAAATAATATACAGAATAAGTGATGAATAGTACAATTGCTCACCACCTGCTGAGCCCAGTTCCCAAGCAGCCATCACCACTACTCTGCCAACCCTCCCCAGTTTATTTATTGAGCATGACATCATATGGCATGGAATGTGCCTTTGGCCAGTTTGGGTCAGCTGTCCTGGCTGTGCCCCCTCCCAGCTTCTCACTGGCAAGACATGAGAACCTGGAAAGTCCTTGACTAATTTAAGCAATACTTAGCAACAATTAAACACATCAGTGTGTTATCAACATTATTTTCATCAAAAATCCAAAACACAGCACTATACCATATACTAGGAAGAAAATTAAGTCTATCCCAGCCAAAACCAGTGCATGGATGCAAATTAAGATCTCATGAAAAAAGAGTTCTTACAAACTTTGTCACACCTAACAAAACCACAAATATTGTCAATCCATGGAAACTATTTCAGTTAGGTTAATCTGATTCATTTTAGATGTCTGCATTGGAAAACAGAGTACGCTTGCTGCGTCTCTCTCTTTCCATCGACTATAAAAGGAGCCTGACAGAAGTAACTAAGGACTAAACTTTTACACTGTCTAAATCTAGATTAAATGCATTTTATTTAGATTACAAATTGATTATTCACAATTAATTTCAGTTAACTACCTGTGTAAACACAAGTTAATTACAGTTGTGTATAAGCATTCTTAATAGTGAGAATAAATTTGAAGGTAAAAAGTTTGCCTGAACTAACCTTTGAGCTCTGAGGCCCATCCCAAGACTACATTTTCAGCCAGTGAAGCTAGAAGTATAGTCTAAGAAGCCACCGTGAGACATTCTCCAGAGGCTATGTACCCAAGATGTCTTGTTGAATGGTGTAGCCAGTTTTTATACCACAGTGACACCTCAAGAATGTTACCAGCCAATGTGTACAGAAAAATTTCCTCCAGTTGTTTGTAGGTTGCTTGCCAGCCTCCTGGTGTTCGGGATGTAACCAGATTATGAAGTTTTCACTGTTTTGTTTTGGGGCTTTACTTTGAGATAGATATTTAATTCCTAATTCCATCTTCTCATTCTCTTGGGGAAGGTCAAACATTAAAATCACTGTTACACTAACATTTCCAGCAAGTTATACTCAAAGCTCAACATCATTCATGTAGCTTTATGCTAACTCCATTGGTCTTAACAGCATTACTATGTACCTAATCAAATAGTCTATGAAATAAATTAAACCAAGTATTTGGCCCAAATATCCTCTGTATTCTCTGTATTGCCATGTAACCCTAATGCATAATAATTACTATTATAATTGCTGAAAACATCTGAAATTATGCATAGTATGTCACTGAAACCAAAGTAATGTGTTTACAGCACGGTGCCAAAGGGGCAGGGAGCTGTCCTGGGAAGCCTCACAGAGGGATTTGAGAGTGAAAGGTCTGCACAAGGTGGAAGGAGTTTGATCCCATCCATACCATCTATAAGGAGCAGTTCTTAGAATAAAATACCTCTGGAACTGGACCTTATTTTCATCTCAGAGCACACTGATGGTTCCCTACAAAACAGAACCCAGGCAATCCATCCTCAGCATGGAATGGGAATATGGGTCTGGAAACAAACTGAGCAACAAAATTATATGACATAGATGATGAGTCTTATGCTATTGATACCTATACATTATGTAGTCATTTCACATCACTTAAAAGGTAGGCATGTAATTTAAGCTTTTCATACAGCTCATTGACAAAACTAGTCAACAAAGAGGCATGGGTACCTCCAGAAAGCAATAGAAAGCAATTTATCCTACCTGACTTAGACATGTATATTCAAAACAGAGGTACTGGAATGAAGGTAACTCTAAAACTTCACTGACAATTACATAAGCTTAGATGAATACATTAAGTTTGTTTACATTTTAGGTGAACTAAAGGTAAATGAGGTAAATTCCAGCCTCAATCCTTAAGTAATTACAACTGAAATTTAACAGGAACTGAAGCAATTCTTTCCAGACCTTTTAATACCTATCATTTCACCATGACACTATTTAAAAGTTACACTATGATAAGGAAATTTGATGATGTATTTTTTTAAGTAAATCACCTCGTCAAAATATAAGGGATAAAACCTTCTTTTCTTCAGTCCAGGAATCCAGTAAAAAGAGAGTGCTAGACATAGCATAAATGATTGTCTTCTAGATTTTCAACACAGGCTACTGAAAAGTACTGTAAAGAAAATACTTTGCTAAAGTGAAGTAAATATTTGTAAGTGGACATATAATTTCAGGATTAGCCATGCTAAAGATGAAAAATGTGGGGGGTTTTATTTATTGATTTATTTATTTTAAGAAAGGGTACACAGTACTGAATTTCACATAACATTTCTTGGCCCTTCTGATACCTGTTTAATGTGTTCCAAGTTTATCACTGAAGGAATGAAAAATGGAGAGGAACCTTTTACATCACATAGTTCATACCTTGTTATTGCGGTGTTTCAATTTTACAGTGTTTTGTTTTTTTTCTGTCAGTTTTGCTAACTCCAGAGTCCCTCGTGTTGGTCTAATGTTGCTTGTTTAATATATATAAATATACAGTATATGTACAAACACATTTAAACAAACATATGGGGGGTTTCAGCACGATGAATTCACGCTAGTGTATTTGGCAGTTCTCCTCCTACATTCAGGCTGTTCTACATAATGGTTTTACATCTCTGCTCAGTACAGTAAAAGATACTAACATCAGCCTGCATTACTGAAATTTAAGAAAGATCCCTGTTTTAGTTTCTCTTTTGACTGTTTATGATTTCTTACTCTTATACACACATAAACACAGTCTCTCAGCTTCCTTCCCATGCCTTGTCTCCCCTCTCACTCAGCACACGCAGAAACACTCACACATCTAACAGATTTTTCAGTTGACTGAGATTCTTCAAAGCTCTTCTGCCGCAGAAATCTTCCTGCGTTCACCCCCAAGTTTTTTGGGTTAATTTAGTACCACCTCAACCTACTTTTCATCTACAGAAAGGATCAGAGACTGTGGTGTCTAGAGGAGGAGGAACGGGTGGCCAGGGAGACCTCTGGGATGGGAGGAAGGAGAAACGGAGTGAGATCTTTGGTTTGCAGCTTTAAGGAGCCAGAGAAATGGTTTTGAATATTAGCTGTGAGTTTCCTTCAAGGTCAGTAGGGTTGCCGACTACAGAATATTATCAAGATGTTGTTCCCCTCACAGATATTGCCATAACTCTCTAGATGTCATATGCAAAATGAACATTTCCAAGTTCTGCTCAAAATGGGGTGTTGCAGTTCAGATATAAAATCCTGAAATGAGCAGATACTGTGATCGGGAATACCTGAACATCCTGAATGACAGATCATGAACAAACAAAGTGCTGTCAGACATCATTAATTTGCACTTCCATCAATACACAGAGAAAATCATGGCAGTCACCCTAAAGTCTTATAATAAAGAAACCCAACAAAAACAGCTTGCTCTTCATTGCTCATTTAAATATTCTCAGAATCAGTATGATAAGCTCATACTACGATGAGTAGAGTTTGGACATTCTGAACTGTGATTAGATTAGATCAACAACAATTTCTGATGTCCAAAGAAAACATGTGTATTAAAATGTATTGTGTCACTAAACTAAAGCATGAACAGGGACATATACCAAGATGATAAAAGTTAGCAGTTTTAATTGTTTACTTTAAAAGAAAATACATTAAGTTCAATGCTTTTGACAATTAAGTTTAAAATATGTGTATATGTTATGGCTATGTGTGTGTGTGTGCTTGTATAAATAGATGTATATGTGTATATAGTGTAAAATTGCAAACAGAATAAATGAGGAACTTAAAACTGCCAGTATTATACTCAGTTGTTACCTGCTTTCTGGAGACAGTCACCTTGCAAGAGGAATGTTACAATAGAAGGCTAGCCAGGTTCTTCTGTTGTAAACATCTGCTTGTATTAGTTAAGCTCATCAACAGAAGTTTGGTGCAATTAATGTATGCAGCTTTAATGAAACATATAAAACAGTAATTGCAGCCATAATTATAATATAATTAAATTTCAATCATATAATTAAAGTAAGCTACATAAAAACTTTGCCTTTGAAACAACTCAAAACACCACTGTACCTTTTTTAACATCTCATGTCTACTTCTTTATAACTTTTTCTTCCAAATATAGAGACAATAGTATAAATGTAATAGGAAAGAACAACAACAGCAAAACTTACATAGTTTACTTGACAACCTTGCATGGATTTTCTGTGTATTTAATTTTTACTCAGCAAAGAGATACTCAAGTGCAGATACACTACTTATAGCCGTGGCCTTGTCAAATTTCATTAGGAAAGCAAGTTTGGGTCTAGTCAACACTCAGGTAGCAGATCTCCAAGGAGTCATCAGATGCTGCAGGAAGCGGTATTACAGACTCCATAAATAGCGTCTTCTAAGTTGATCTCACAACAATGCTAAGGGACATTGTGATTTGTACATGCTGCCATCGGAGGTTATGACAGGATATCTGCTGTCATTTATGGACACCAAACAAAGAATATCAGTGTTGTATTAGTAGAGAAAGAAAAAAATAAAAATAAAAATTCAAGGGGTCAGCATGCTTTGGAGGAAACGTGATTGTTTGTTCCTGGTATTTGGGTGATTTAATCTGTTCTCCTTGCTGCCTGGTGACCTGTCCATCTTCTCATGTCATGTGTTTTCCTGAAGGATTAAAAAAAGATTACAATGTGGCCCATTTGTTTCAAACACAGGAAAAAGGCATTTCATTCTGTTTTGCTGTCCTCCTCCCACCTTTTAAGAAAGACAATATTTAAATGGAGATGTTTTCTTGTGGGCATTTCTCTCATGTACAATCACATTGTTTGGGACCTTTTTCATTTGCTAACTACATGTAGTTAGAAAATGCCTGACAATATTCTTGTTTCTTCAGAATAGGATGCTGTGTCAAAAACAAGACATATCAACATTATTAACATTTTGTTAAGAAGGATCTTTGCTCCCAGGACTCTCTGGTTATTGCTGAGTCATATATTTTCTCCATAGGTCTGCTTTGGAATGATCTAGACTGGAAATCAAATGTCACATATTTTACCTCTTTCTTTTTTCTTTTTTTTTTTCATTTTCTTTCTTTTCTTTTTTGTTTTGTTTTCCCAATTGATTGCCAACAGTCACAGACTCTAGCTTTGAAAGCAATTTTGGTTTTATTTAAACAAGAAGATGTAATAAATATTAGAATTTTTAATGACTTTGTACTTTTATTTGAATGAAAGCTATGAGGTGAAAGAGGAAGAAAAATCAGCTTTGCGTAATGAACGCACAATGTATAACAGGTTTGAAAACCAGAATATCAAGTCTTTTTATACTGTCAAGCATTTAAGTAAGAAGATAAAGCTATGAGGTGAAAGAGGAAGAAAAATCAGCTTTGCGTAATGAACGCAATGTATAACAGGTTTGAAAACCAGAATATCAAGTCTTTTTATACTGTCAAGCATTTAAGTAAGAAGATAGTTGCAGGAAGTTATAATACAAAAGCATATTTCAGGAAAAAGGAGTCTCACAGAACTCTTCAAAGCTTTTTCTCAAGCATTCATGTCATAGGGAGTTTTGGTCAAAATACAATAAAAATTGTAACAGGGTTAAAACACTGGGATGGGACTCATAAGCCCCACTTTCTACACTCCTTTTTTTTCCTTTAGCCCATTTAACTTCAAAACTTCACTCAGAAATCTAGTGGCTGAAGTTCCTTCAATGTATGAGATTTATATGTGTACAGTTTATAAACCAGGAGCAGCTGCAAACCATTTATAGGTAAACATGCTGAAGATGAATTTAGGGATGTGGCAGCTAATTAATTGGTACATTACAGAGCCTTTATTTTTTGTTTTTTTGTTTGTTTGTTTGTTTTTTAAATTCTAGTCATTTAAGCATCGTTGTAGTGAGTTTGCATTACAAGGTTGGAGGGGCTGGCTTCTGTGAGAACCTGTTAGAAGCTTCCCCTATGTCTGATAGAGCCAATGCCAGCCAGCTCCAAGATGGAACCGCTGCTGGTCAAGGCCAGTGCCTCTGGTAGCGTCTCTGAGATAACATAGTTAAGAAGGGGGGAAAAAAACAGCAGCAGCAATTGCGGCTGAAAAGAGGAGTGAGAATATGTCAGAGAAAGAAGCTCTGCAGACACCAAGGTCAGTGCAGAAGGAGGGAGAGGACATGCTCCAGGTGCCAGAGCAGAGATTCCCCTGCAGCCTATGTTGGTCCACACTGGAGCAGATCTCCACCTGCAGCCTGTGGAGGACCCCACGCCGGAGCAGGGGGATGCCCAAAGAAGAATGTGACCCCGTGGGAAGCCAGCACTGGAGCAGGACCTGGGAGCCCAGGGCAAGAGGAGCCACACTGGAGCAGGTTTGCTGGCAGGACTTGTGACCCCGTGGATATGCATGTTGGAGCAGTCTGTTCCTGAAGGACTGCACCCTGTGGAAGGGACCCATGTTGGAGAAGTTTGTGGAGGACTGTCTCAAGTGAGAGGCACCCCAGGCTGGCGCAGGGGAAGAGAGTGAGGAGGAAGAAGCAGCAGAGACAACATGTGATGAAATGACCTCAAGCCCTATTCCCTGTCCCCCTGTGCTGTTTGCTCTAGGAGGAGGTAGACAAAATCGGGAGTGAACTTGGGCCAAGGAAGAAGGGAGGGATGGGGGAAAGTGTTTTCAGATTTGGTTTTAATTTCTCATTACCCTACTGTGATTTGATTGGTAATAAATTAAACTAATTTCCCCAAGTTGATTCTGATTTGCCCATAATGGTAAATAGTGAGTGATCTCTCCCCATCTTTGTATTGGACCCATGACCCTTTTGGTGTTTTTTTTCTCCCCCTGTCCATCTGAGAAGGGGAGTGATAGAGTGGATTTGATGGGCACCTGGCATCCAGTCAGGTCAACCCACCACAATTGTTTTCATTACTCTCTATAACTCTTCTTTTTACAAATCTGTTTATATGCAAGTCTGTGCTCTTGAATCCTTCATTCTCTTGATCAAAACTTAAAAATTAGTCTGATACAAATCTCTGCTTAGAGAGCATTTTCTCTGTGACATCTAAAAACTGTAATGGTATTCTTTTTGTAAATGGGTCATTTAAATAATACTGTGGAACATTAGATAAACATGCAATAGTGAGCTAACGACGATTGCTGAATTTTCCCCAAACAGTTTCTTACCATTGCAGTTCCATTTTACCTTGTTATCAATTCATAACTGAATTACCAAAAATATTAAACTAAAGTGAGAAGTAAAATGGATATCTATTCACATGAGGAAACATTTATCTCTAACTGTCAGTGACCCCTGTGATTATGGTATCTTTGATTCATGGAACTTACTTACCTGTGAAAAATATGACTTACTCTCATCCCAAAGTTGTCCTTTAAATGGTTTAGAAAATATTTTCAAGCTCATAGTTTCTTTGGCTTAAGAAAGGCCTGCATTAGGAGTGGTAACCAGTAGCTCTCAAAACAAACAAAAAATGTGTATTTTTCTCCAGTCTGCATTTGGGAAACCAAGGCAACTAAGTATTAACTGTTTTTTTCAAGGTAATGTATACCAACCACCTTTGAGATGTCTTGACAACCTATGTCATGTCTACTAGATATGCTTGTTCTCTTAGTGCCAGCAGATTATGAAAAAAAAGAGAAAGATTTTTGAAGGTGCCTAACTATGATACATTTCACAAGTGATTTGCAGACAAATTATTATATTTATTTACAAGATGAAATTAGATGTAATGCACAGTTTACACTAGCATCACCTTTCCAAAACAATGATTAGTGGTCCTATGTGAAGGTAAAAAGAATAAGTTTAAAATTCACATTACTCAGTTTGTGTGTGCCAATGTTTTCTAATAGGACCTGATCTGAAGATTTTTTTGGGAAGAGTCATTCTGTTATCATCAGCAACCAACTATTAATAGAGTCCAACCACTAAAGCAAATATTCATAAATATACACAGGATGTTGCTGACTGTCCAATAAAATCAACATTTGACATCTGGTGTCTATATAATTCATTGCTAATCCAAAATGTTTTGTGAAGCATTCATTTTAAAAGCACAGTATAAATACCAATGAAGTCACAACAGGCGGCACATGCTGAATAATTCGTTTCAGAATAAAAGACAAGCAATTAGCAAAAGAAAGGAGTAGTCTTAAATAAAGTATAAAGGCTTTAAGCTTTTTTTTTTGTTTAGGTCTATAGTTTTATCATAGGCTAGACAGTTCTGATGATAACTTTTCTTCAAAACATACTGTAATAATGCAAGATTCCTTGCCTCTTTCAAATTAATATTTAATGAGAAAAGTCTGATACCCTAAAACTTTTCTGCTAATGATCAGTGAGTAGGTCTACACCGGTTCTGGAAGACAGTAACTTGCACTGAGCCCAAAAATAGGAATATAGAAAGAGAAAGAAGGCATGAAAATAGAAAACAAATAGTCAAACAAAAAATTGTACTACAAAATGCTTAATTAGACAAAAATATTTTTCTGCATACAAAGAGCAAAGGCACAGAAATTGTGTTTGATACTGATTTCTGGTTTTGAAAATTTAGGCTATGATGAACCCATGCTCCTATACTAATCCTTGTGAATAATTATTATAAAATAACTTTTCTCTAGTCTTGCAAAATTCTAATTTGATCTTTTACCCTCAGCTTGTGAGCTGTTTAAGTTTCATTCAACACAGAGCGTTACTTATTTTCCTGAACATGAATATGTAGTACTATCTGGTATTCCCTAGAGTATGTCTCGTGGTTTCAGCTGCAATTTGAGAAGGACATAGCAGTGCCAAAGGTCTCATGTCACATCTACCAGCTCTATGTCAATTCTTCTGGTATCCTAGGCATCTCATACAGTACTAGATGCCTGCATTTGGACAAGTGCATCAGCTTTTACTGTCCTTCAGAGGTGTTCTTTCATTGACACTATGACTTTGTGTTGGTTAGCAGCGGGTTGATGAAGCAGACTGATTTAGTTTGCTATGTATTAATTTTTCCATCCTGGATGCATGGTGCAGAGGGGTGAGTGAATAACATAGAAACATGCTGACTGAAATACTTCACATTTTCAGGGAAAGTTTCCCTTGTTCAGTGGAGTTTTTTAAGTTTGCTAATCTCCTTTCCAGAGTTAAAGGTAGCAGGGTTCTTGTGCATTATTTGCTCTTCTAGGAAACATTAACAGTTATATGTTCCAGCATGGTGTGAAATTCCCCCAGTATATTTCATCTAGTTTTCTGTGTTTTCTCTGTGCTATCCAACCATCCTTCTGCTGCCTAATTTTCTATTTTAGTTAAATAATGTACTTTTAATATAAAGGAAATTAAAAGAAGAAACTCACACAGCCAAATAAACCCATTTGAGGCCTGTAATAGCCTCACAGCAGATGCTGACCTCTCTTTACCAAACGGAGATTAGGCCAGGTAAGTAGCTGGAGTTAGGTAAAATTTATTTAAGACCCAGGGTTCCTTCCTCTGTTGCTTAAAAGTTTGTGTCCTCTTATGTGGCACTTATTATTTTCTCTGCACAAGAAAAAACCTCAAATAATCTGATGTAATATAATGCATAAGAGGAGGAAAAACATATAACTGTGTTTTTCCTAGTATTTGAATTCTGCATTGTCTAGATTTTTTACTTGTTTTCCATCATAATAAATGTATAAATAAGTCCTTTGTCCTCAGATTTAAAGAATGTTAGGGGAAAGAAGAGATAATTTACCTAAGAAGCATTCAGAAGTCTCCTTAACTTATAGACACACTGGGCACTGATTTCATTTTCACTGCAGGTTACTGATAGAAAAGTAATACAGTAATATATCCTTAACTTTTACCACTACACACAAAGTCAATAAAAATAGAGATTAATTTTCTAATGTTGTTTTTCAAGTATTACATAGTCTCTATACACAAAAAGTAACAATCCTTTTCACCATTCAAGAAACTCAAGGGGTAGTATAACATAACAGTTCATTTAACATAACAATAAAAATTTGAAAAAAAAATGAAAAGGAGGGGAGGAGGTACTCCAGGTGCCAGAGCAGAATCACGGAATCACAGAATCATGAATGTTGGAAAAGACCATTAAGATCATCAAGTCCCACCATCAATCCAACACTACCATGCCCACTACACCATGTCCCAAAGTGCCACGTCCACACAATTTTTTGAACACTTCCAGTGATGGTGACTCCACCACCTCCCTGGGAAGCCTGTTCCAATGCTTGACCATTCTCTCCATAAAGAAATTTTTCCCAATATCCAATCTAAACCTCCCCTGGTGCAACTTGAGGCCGTTTCTTCTCGTCCTATCCCTAGTTACTTGGGAGAAGAGACCAACACCCACCTCACCACAACCCCCTTTCAGGTAGTTGTTGAGAGCGATAAGGTCTCCCCTCAGCCTTCTCTTCTCCAGACTGAACAAGCTCAGTTCCCTAGAAGACTTGTTCTCCAGACCCCTCAGCAGCTTCGTTGCCTTTCTTTGGACACCCTCTAGCACCTCAATGTCCTTCTTGTAGTGAGGGGCCCAAAACTGAACACAGGATTTGAGCTTTGGCCTCACCAGTGCCAAGTATAGGGGCACAATCACTTCCCTACTCCTGCTGGCCACACTATTTCTGATACAGGTCAGGATGCTGTTGGCCTTCTTGGCCACCTGTGCTCACAAATATGCCACTCATTCAAACGGCTGTCAAACAGCACCCCCAGCATTCTCTTGCAGCCCATGGAGAAGGCCAAGTTGAAGCAGGTTGATCCCCTGCAATCCGTGAAGGACTACAGTGGAGGAGATATCCACACTGCAGCCTGTCAGGATCCTACACTGGAGCTGGTAGATAGGACTTGAAGGAAGCTGAAGCCCGTGTAGAATCCATGCTGGAGCAGGGGAAAAGCGTGAGAAGGAAGGAGCTGCAGAGAGCAGCTGTTATGGACTGATGACAGCTCCTGTTCCCCATTCCTCCCCACTGCTTTGAGATGCTCAAAGCCTGATCCAACCAGCCTTGAACACTTCCAGGGGTGGGGTATCCACAACTTCTCTGGGCAACCTGTTCCAGTGTCTCACCAACCTCACAGTAAAGAATTTTTCCCTAATATCTAACCTAAATCTACCCTCTTTCAGTTTAAAACCATTACCCCTTGTGCTATGACTACAGGCCCTGATAAAGAGTCCCTCCCCATCTTTCCTGTAGGCCCTGTTTCAGAGTCTTCTCTTCTCTAGGCTAAACAACCCCAACTCTTTCAGCCTTTCTTCACAAGAGAGGTGTTCCATCCCTCATATCACTTTGTGGTCCTTCTCTGGACCCTCTCCAACAACTCCATGTCTTTCTTATGCTGAGGGCTCCAGAGTGTTTCTGAGTCTTCTCTTTCTCTAGGCTAAACAACCCCAACTTTAGGAAAGCACACCTGATCAACACGTGGCTCAGGGGCTGGTGCCATCATCAGAATTTTGGGTTTTTTGACCACGGGCCGGTTTACACGGCGCCAGGCCTGCTTGCAGCTGATGGAGTGCAACTGACGCCAAGGGGCAAAAGGATCCTTGCTCATGAGCTGGCAGGCCTCATCGAGAGGGCTTTAAACTAGATTTAGAGGGGGGAGGGGATAAAACTGGGCTCACTAGAGTTGAACCTAGGGGTAGGTTCAACGTGCCAGAGTTGAAATCGACAGCCCAGCTCAGGTGCATTTACACCAATGCACGCAGCATGGGCACCAAACAGGAGGAGCTGGAAGTATGCTGAGGGCTCCAGAGCTGGACACGGGACTCCAGGTGGGTTTTCATCAAAGCAGAGCAGAGGGGCAGAATCACCTCCCTGGACCTGCTGGCCAGGCTTCTGTGGATGCAGCCCAGGATGTGATTGTCCTGGGTTGCGAGCGCACATTGCTGGTTCATATTCCATTTTTCAGTGGAGTCTTTTTTGCCTGTTACGGTAATAGTTGAGTGATATCCCTGTCTTTATCTTAGCCCATGAGATTTTTCATCTTTTTTTCACCCCCTGTGCAGAATATTAGGAGCAGTGAGAGAAAAGCTGGGTGGGTGCCTGGCAGCAAGCCGAGGTCAAGCCACCACAGAGATTAAGAATACGATGAGGATGTTAAGAGATTTCAAGAACAGCCAGCTCTTCGAGCAGGTTATCCTGTTTTCAGCCAGGATAGAGTTCATTTTCTTCATAGAAGCTAGCATGAGGCTGTGTTTTGCATTTGGGATGAGAAAATGTTGAGAAGGTGCTGAAGTTTTCAGTTACTGCTAAGCCATCAAGGACAGTCCAGCTTCTCGTGCTGGCCTGCTGGCAAGAAGGCTGGGGGTGCACGGG
>NW_010518377.1:61557-70057 GCF_000687285.1 Phaethon lepturus
TATTAAACTGTCTTTATCTCAAACCATGAGTTTCCTCACTTTTACGCTTCCGATTCTCTCCCCCGTCCCACCGTGGGGGAGTGAGCGAGTGGCTGCGTGGGGCTTAGTTGCTGGCTGGGGCTAAAGCACAACACAGGTCCAGCCCAGGACTCTTTCTGCCCCGTGCCCTGAGGTGTCCGCTGAGGATGAGAGATGCAGCTACCACGTTCCTGTTTTCAGCTTCAACCAGTAGCAAAAATGAGCACTTATCCCAGAGACTCAGACGCACAGATGCAGGCAGACACTCACAGTCGGGGGACATGGACGCAGCCAGTCACACAGACGCTGCAGACAAGGCGCTGCCCGCAGCAGCACCCACATGCAGGACTCCCACCAGACACAGGCACAGGCAGCCACGTCCTCTCCTCCCCTGGGGCTGGCAGCGGCAGAAGGTCACTAGTGCAGCACACACACCACACTCTCCAGGTTCACAAGCACATACGCATTCCTAGATCCTCAGAGCACTGGCACAGCCCCTCTGCCTGCCTCACACCCTTGCCTGGGTCCTGTTGTTAATGCTGTTTTCTTGAAGTATCTTTTATGTCCATACTTACTTTTACTTTGTTCCTTGGCATGCAACTGTAATCCTCAAACTGTCTGCAAAAGCTATTTAATCTCAAGTTACCTACTGACCTCCCATGCTGGTTTTAGCTTGATCTCCACTATCACTATGGACATAGCTCTTCAGATGAGTTTTAATTATGTCTGAGGAGCTAATCCTGTTTTTGTTATTTATAGGAATAATGATGAGATATAGTGATATAATTCTGGCAGCTTGACATACCAATTCTTAAATGTTTTCTGCATTGCAATGATGCATTTAACTCTGGCATGAATAACTTCTATTATTTAGTTATCACATTTTCAAGGCTATCAATAACTCAAAAAATTAATTTTAAATACAAATTATTTTCTTCTGGACTTCAAGGAAATTGAGTTACTTCAGTATTGTTAAAAGAGAATGTGGGCACACAGACACATTTATGACTTAAAAGTCACATGTGATAATTGCCAGTGACAACTGCTGTTTGAGGCAGCTCAGTTCATCCATTTTTAATACTCTAGATATACACTTTATTGGTCATAAATCCATGATCACAAAGAAAGGAAAGGCTAGTTTAATAACATTATTCTGTCATTAACCTCTGTTGTACAGTTACCCATGTGGAAAGAGAAGTCCCCATCTCTTAAATCTGTACCTCTCATCATACTACCATCAGCTGTGGTCATCTGCACTAAGGTGCCCAAGCAGATCAACTGCAGAAAGCTTTAAGTCTGTTGAAAAATGGTGACATTAATATTTTAAGTAAAATGAAATTTGACGAAACTATATATGAAGAAACTTTGACAGTTTTAAGCAGTAGGTAACAAACCTATCTCATAGCAAGCAACTTCGGGTTTATGTCCTTTTCAGTGGACTGTGGAGAACAAGATTTTGGAGCCAAACAGGGCAACAGTGTAATGAACACTCATTTCTCAGTTCCATCCACAAAACAAACAAATGGGCTTCACTTTTCCATAAGCCAACAAGAACTGCAACTCATATTAGCTAGAAAAATATTTAAATCCAAAGTTCAGAAATGCTATGTTTTTAAGACTGTCGTGGTTTAATCCCAGCCAGCAACTAAGCCCCATGCAGCCGCTTGCTCACTCCCCCACAGTGGGATGGGGGAGAGAATCGGAAGGGGAAAAGGGAGGAAGGATAGGTAAAGCAAAAGCCGCGCACACAAGCAGAGCAAAACAAGGAATTCATTCACCACTCCCCATGGGCAGGCAGTGGTTCAGTGATCTCCAGGGAAGCAGGGCTCCGTCACGGGCAATGGTTTCTTGGGGAGACAGACATCATCACTCCGAATGTCCCTCCACACCTTCCTTCTTCTTCATCCCAGCTTTATGTACCGAGCATGATGTTATATGGTATGGAATATCCCTTTGGCCAGCCTGGGTCAGCTGTCCTGGCTGTGTCCCCTCCCAGCTTCCCGTGCACCCCCAGCCTTCTTGCCAGCAGGCCAGCACGAGAAGCTGGACTGTCCTTGATGGCTTAGCAGTAACTGAAAACTTCAGCACCTTCTCAACATTTTCTCATCCCAAATGCAAAACACAGCCTCATGCTAGCTTCTATGAAGAAAATGAACTCTATCCCAGCTGAAACCAGGACGAAGGCTGAAAGAATATTGGAATAGTCTGACATTCACAACAAAAGTCAGAATTTTAGCAGAAAATGTTCAGAGAAAAATTAAGTTTGGATCCTTGAAGGAAATAATAATTATCAAAGAATTCAGATATTTATTTCAAATAATCACAGTGCTGAAATGTTAAATATTTATGAAAGCCTCCCTCATCTTGGGACTTCCCCCACTTAACTGTATGTCATTATAGTCTTATTGCTTGCCCTAATCATATGCCTTATAACATTACACCTCCTCTGTATCTCCATGAGCTATCCACGAAAATTTACTTTTCCTGTCTGACTAGTGAATTCCCATCATCATAGTTAAATCTGCAGAGTTAAGAGGCACATGTTAAAAATGAAATATTTATCTCATTGTAATAAATATCTTACCATGCTCTTATAGTCTAGGAATAAAAAAAAAATTGCAACTCATTAAAAAATAATATAACAATAAATATGTCTTTTAAAATATTTACAACTACATGCAACTTTCTGCATCACAGAAGTAGGGCAGGCTACACAGACTGCACAATGTATTCAGTAATATTTTCAACTTTAGCTAATAAAAAAATAACACAATTAAAAATTGAAATCTAGAGCCACAAATACATTTAGAAAACTTTTTCTCATCTAAATCAATGTGAAGCAGGTGCCTAAAGGACATGCTGCCTATAATTTATTATAGATACAGTATATTTTAGTCATATTTGCCATCTGATGTTAACCACAGTTAACATCATTAATATGCAAGATCGATATAATTTTCCATTTTCTACTCCTTATGGTGATCTTTACTGAAGACTTAATTTTCCTCTAAAAAATAAATTTGTCTAAATGGAGTCGGTAATGTATGAAAATGTGCCTTTTGAAATGAAATGAATAGCACATTATTCAAAAAAAGCAAACCAAATTAAACAAAAAATATTAAAGAGACTGTTTAAAGAGAATAATAAAATAAAACTCCTGAACAAAGAATTGTGGGATAACTTCAGAGGCTTTAGGAATCCAGACTCCAAAAGGAAGGAAGAGGAGCAAGACAATAATTTCAAAACTGTTTTTTATTTCTGAGGTATTAAAAATAATTTTTATATATATATGTGTATATATATATAAAAAAATAAATCCTGGAAAATGTTACTTTCACCTTGACATTGATTACAATCTTTAGAATTATTTCTGATAAGGAAGAGTAAATAATGCTGTTTAAACCTTACTTTGTAATGCTAAGCATGCTAGATTAGATTAAAACAAAACAAAGCGAACTCCTAAACTCCCTTAAAGTTATTCACTCTCTATAACACACACACACAAAAAAAACCCACTAAACAATAAAAGAGGAAGTAACAGGAATGT
This sequence comes from Phaethon lepturus, assembly GCF_000687285.1. NCBI lineage: Eukaryota > Metazoa > Chordata > Aves > Phaethontiformes > Phaethontidae > Phaethon > Phaethon lepturus. The sequence continues at coordinate 65,123 of NW_010518377.1, forward strand.
GAGGAAAACTACTAAGTGATGACCTGAAAATTGATCTCCTTCTTCTGCCAACACCAGTGGAATTGAAAAGACATTGTCACATTCTCTAGAAACATTGACTGTGAATAAAACACATACCTTAGATAACTGAGGAACTGGTCAAGGATTAGACCTGGCATGATGTAATTGACTTTGAAGGCTTGAAGAGGAATTTAGACCATTGTAGCTAAGCAGGAAAACTGCCTAAGTAAATCAGAGCAGTAAAATCCTGTCTTAAATGAAAGCTCACTGTTGATAAAGGATACATGCACAACCACTATCTTAAGATTAGTCACCTTAAGTGAATTCATAAAATACCCAAACTTTTGAGAAACACATACCTAGTTGAATTTGGGCTTGTTAGAGAAACAAAAACTCCAAGACTTCGTGATATATTTAGATATTTTGTAGGAGTCTAATTAGACATTCTGGACTATATAGTCCGCAGAACCTTTTGAGTCATATGACATGTAATTGTGTTAGAAGGAGATGTTATGCTTTAACAATGCCAATTTCTCTCTACTGACTGTAAAAACATCCTAAGGTGACTTTCTTTTAGACAGATTCCAGGCTGAAGATCCTTTCTAGTATGAGAAGCTTTGGAACAGTCCTGAGGTAGGTAGGTTTACTTAGGTTTACTAGGTAAACACCAGTAAGGGTATGGACTATACACTCTTCTTCCTTATATTCTGTTTTCTGCAGTTCAGCATGCAAATCTGTTTTCTTTTTGTTTGTTTATTCATTTGTTTGTTTTCAGACTTCTAACACCCTCCATTCAATGGTTGCTGCAATAGTTAGACCAAAAGGTCCTTGCTTTTCACTGGAATGACACCACAAACACAAAGATGCTCAAAATGAGACCACCTCTTGAACACACTACAGAAGCCCAGATGTATCTGCAACACTGACAAACAATCATGGAGACGTGTTTACTGTCTCACATACATGTGGCTAATGAAAGCGTTGGAGGCTGTCTTACATACACGTAACAATCCCTTGCACAAGGGGATTATTTTAGAACTTTTCTGAACCAACATAAACTGAGTCAAACGCAGCATTAATCAGAATGATGAAGACGGTTTAAGAACCAAGAAAAAACATAAAGTTAACTTGACTTTGATTTTTTAATCCTGCAAAAAACATCCTCTTCTTCATCACTGTCCAGAAGAAATACTGGACTGGGCCACCACTGGTTGCAAAAATAGTCTGAAGGGAGGATGTGAAAAAAAAAAATCAAAACAAAACTATTCAGACTTTTCCCTTAATTTCCCAAAAATTTAATTCTGAAGGTGAATGAATAAATTTTATCTTCCATGAATGATCCTTTACATAGAAAGCAGTGTTAATTGAACTCATAAGAAGGAGTGAAACTGGATTAACGTACAAAGGTTTCTTGCTATAGCTTTCCTGTTGCTTCATAAAGGACCTTTTGTTCCATTTGCTTCTCTTTTTTTGCACACTATATCACATTTTTTTCTTTTTCCACAGTACTGTTCCACAGGATGATGCCACTCTTTTGTGCCATAGCACAATGGTTAGAGCACTCCGGATGCAGGAGAGCAGGTAAAGAACAAAACATAGCACTTGTGTGGCTTAAAAACATGTTAGGTTATTTGAATGAAGCTTGCCAGAGAGTATTTTTTATTTAGCTTAAAACTGGTTCCTGTGTCATGAATTAGAACAAAATAAGATTGTCTTTGTCTAAAGAAGGAATGTCTCTCAGGAACCTTCTTTGGAACAAAACTAAAAAAAATGTGACTTGGAATCAAATATATTATTTGGAGTCTGTCCATGTTTTGCAAATCTGTTAGGAGTCTGAGAATTATCGAATTTGCTTTCAAAGCTGCATCAGAAGATTAATGCTTAATGTTGTCTTATAATTGCTAATGCCATGTCAGAGGAGATAGATAGAAACTTATTTATAGCCTCTTGCAGTCATACTGTAAGGGTTAAAAAAAATAAGTACAGTTTTCTTTAAAAATTTTAGCTATGTTGAGTTACCTAAATTATCCACATCATCCTAAGTGAGGATTTCTTTTTTAACTCAATAAATACAATGCAGCATTTTTCAAAGAATCAGCAATTTTCCCTCTTGAGTTGTTTGAAAAAGACTCTGAATTCAGAGACCATCTAGCAAAATCTTGCTTAGCTGTGAAAATAAGCCTGAGGATGCTCTGCCAAGCATTACAACAAACTAGCTAAATCATTGACTATAACCCACAACAGAAAAGCTTCTAAATGGAAGACGATATGGACTGGAAACCTTTTCCTCACTAGCAAAAATAGCAGCAGGACAGGGACAAAAAAAAAAAAAAGAATAGAAATCCAAGAGCCATACTCTATGCCACAGATGAATCATATTATTAACTTTCTAATGACATTTTACAATGTCACTCAAGTATTATTTCCGAATAGTTTATTATTTTGAAATATTGCTTAAACATACACAAATATGACCTAAAATAGCTGCTCTACTCTTCCTTCTAATGATGTCAATTACTATGTCAATTAAAAAAAATAAATTACAGGATTTAAAGTTACACAACCATTGCTTTTGCAAGGCATGAACTGGCATATGTTTGTGGTTTTATGCTTCAGAACTGACGTGTTTTTTGGATTCATCTGGAGTGGAAAGTATAGCAGTCCAGACAAGTAGGAATCTTTAAATTGGCTTTTTTGTTGCTCCCAGCAGTCAAATAGTTTCCCATGGGCATCTTTATCCTGTTCCTGTTTCACTGAACAAAAACACTAGATCTGCCCAAAAAAGAGCAAATGCAGATGGTCATGCTGTCTTGTCTCTGACTCGTGTGCTTTCTCTTCCTTGCTGAGATTTCAGTAGAACACTAACAGCTAGTTTACAGAGCTATTAAATCATTAGTTTTGTATTTATCACTATTATTTTTGTACATAAGATGTGTATAAAATAACCTGTGTATTGTTAAAAAACAATACACTTGAAATTCTAACCTCTCAACTCACCAAATCTAATAGTCATGCTTAATTTTAAACATCTCTATCAGTCTTGTTATTTATTGAAACTACGTATTGTGCCTAAACTTCAGCCTGAAGATTGTAGAATCTTCATCTAAAAACCTAAATATACTTAAATATACCCAAGTAAAGTATACACCTGTTCATAAGTTCCAACACTCAGAGCTGGGGCTTTTATAAGAAAATGTAATTTTTAAAAAATTGAATTAAATAGTGTTTGTTGGTATGCATGTTGTAAAGTAGTGCATGAAGAGGAGGGCTACAAAAATGATCCAAGGAGTGGGACACCTCTCCTGTGAATAGAAGCTGAGAGAGTTGGGGTTGTTCAGCCTGGAGAAGAGAAGGCTCCAGGGAGACCTTATTGCAGTATTTCAGTACTTCAAGGGGGCTTATAAGAAAGATGGGGACAGACTTTTTAGCAGGGCCTGTCACGACAGGACAAGGGGTAATGGTTTTAAACTAAAAAAGGGCAGATTTAGACTAGATTGAATGAATAAATCTTTCCCAATGAGGATGGTGAAACACTTGCACATGTTGCCCAGAGAGGTGACAGATGCCCCATCCTTGGAAACATTCCAGGTCAGGTTGGACGGGGCTCTGTGTAAACTGATCTAGTTGAAGATGTCCCTGCTCATTGCAGGGGGGTGGACCAGATGACCTTTAAAGGTCCCTTCCAGCCCAAACTATATTCTAAGACAAAAAAAAAGAACAAAAGTTAGTTAATTTTTACTTCTGATTCTTAGTCATCTATAGAGATTTGAGAAAAATCATGATGCAACCAAAACTATATCATGCCTTGTTCCAGAGTATTCTGTGGTAGAAGAAAGGATATTAGGGTTCTCGGCACAACAGAAACAATTCCAATGAAAGCTACACTAATGTAAAAATGCTTGGAGGCTAGGGAATAAGACTGTGGCAATGCCTAAGACACAGTGTTCCTTTTAATGATGTTTACAGTAACATCCCAGCTTGCACTAAGACCTTCTCTTCTCCCCAGAGAAAAAAAATTTGAACATGTTATTTCTACATTTATGCTTCTGCCCATTTTTTCTTTTCCCCTTCCCTTCCCTTCCCTTCCCTTCCCTTCCCTTCCCTTCCCTTCCCTTCCCTTCCATTTCCTTCCCTTCCCTTCCCTTCCCTTCCCTTCCCTTCCCTTCCCTTCCCTTCCCTTCCCTTCCCTTCCCTTCCCTTCCCTTCCCTTCCCTTCCCTTCCCTTCCCTTCCCTTCCCTTCCCTTCCCTTCCCTTCCCTTCCCTTCCCCCCTTCCCTTCCCTTCCCTTCCCTTCCCTTCCATTTTTGGGTCCATGAACTCTAATGGAAAAGAAAAACATTTTTAGTTTGAAAAAAATGTTTGACGTTTAAGTTGCATGTGTTTTGTTGCTTCCTTCTTTTTAAAAATCTAATTTTTACAGCTAACTGTAAAAGCTTCATCCCAGCCTCACTGAAATGAAGGGAAGTTTTAATGTATTCCATTAATTTTGGAGCTGGCCCATATTATTCTTCTGAATTTTTCTGATTGTAATTGTTTCAGGGTTAACAAAATTAAAGTGAAGAAACAGCAATGCATAAGAGCTCTTGATAAAAGGATATATGAAAAGAAATTATAAGACTGGGTTATGTAATCAATACCTTTAATAAACTCAAGGACTATCTCAAACTTGCAGCAGCATCACTGGGATTGACGGCATCTGCATCACTGAAGATATTTGCTTGTATGTCTTGGATTCTTAGATACACTATTTAAACGTTTTTCTTTTTTTCTTTTTAGAGAAGTAACATATTGTTTATTGCAAACGACATTTCTTTTTCTAACCATAGCATAGAATTAGGAAAGGGATATCTGTTATTTGCTCAGGATTAATGATTCTTTAGGTAGTGTGATCCTAGCTGCTAAAAATCAGGGAAGGGAAGGGAAGGGAAGGGAAGG
>NW_010518378.1:0-35838 GCF_000687285.1 Phaethon lepturus
GCCGGCCCGCCGCTCTCCCTTTTTAATTCGGGAGCCTCCTTCCCCAGAAAGGTGCACTCCCCCACCAGCTCAGCCGGCATCCCCCAGCCCAGCGGGACTCCTGAAAGCTCCAGGCCTTGATTAGCTCTTCCTTTTAATTAGTCTCATTCAGAGGTGTTGCCTCCTTCAACCTTGGGCTGTCTTTGCTTTCTCTTCCTGACCTGTTAAACCGAACCTGCGGGGCAGCTGCCTCCCCCTGCGATGGGCTGGTGCCCATGAGGAGGTGACCTTTCCTGGCAGGTCTCCTCCTCACCGGCCACCGACGCAGCCCAGACCTGGCCCTGCTCCCCGGCCGGCTGTGCCCGGGCCAACCTGCCCACCAGCCATCGTACCCCAAAGCTGCCCCACCGCCAGCCCCACGTCCTGCTCCAGCCGGGTTTGCAGATCGAACGGCTTGACGGCCGCTATATTCATGCGGGGGCAGGCCGAATGGACAGCTAAGCTCACAATATGATTATTTTATATTAAAGTTCTTCCTACAGAACCCAGCTCCAGGGCAACGATGCAAAAAGCAAATCTCAGGTGATCCCATATCAATAAAAAACCCAGCCTCTAAAGAACAAGCCCCTCCGCCTACTTGGCAAGAACACAAGAAACAATTTGGCAACCTTCTTTAAAAGCTGCGATTTCTGCCTGGCACTTAGGTTCAGCCAGGAACTTCAAAAAAAGTTCAGTAACCAACACCACAGCCTTGGAAGGTACCAGGCTGCAAACAGAAACTGATCTCCGTTTTCTCTCCTTCCACAAAACCCAGTATTTGATGGCAGATGATGAGCGGGGCTAGCGTGTCTAACCCCGTTAGAGTTAGGCCACTACACAGACAGGACAGGTATGTGCTGCTTTTGCTATTTACAAAACCTAAAAAGGTACTAAAGAATGCACCATAGTGCCTTCAGCTACAGCGACTGGCCCGCGTGGTGGCACGCCGCAGGGGACCGTGAGGTGCATCAAACCCTCACCCAGAGTAAACGTCAGCATTCCATGGACTCAGACCCTCCGTAGCCCGTTCTCGGTGTCAGGGTTTGCCTTGGCAGCTTTCCTGGCAGCAAATGCCAGCGTTCATCTGGTCTTTGGGTTATTCAAGTTGCCCTGCAAGCACGGTGGAGCCTCTCCGTTAGCTCTCCTTGCTAACTGTGGCAATTTGGGATTCTGCACGTTACCATTGCTTTTTCAGTGGTACTATCAGTCACAGCCTGAAATGACCCGTTTCGTTCTTCGCTCGGGGGCAGATCAGACGCCCGAGGCGTTTGTCGCTGGCACCCGTCAGGAAGGAACCCTTACGCTTCCTACAGCATCTCCCCTAACCCGCTGCTTGCTGCTTTTGCCCTTTCCCATCAGACGATACAACCCACACGAACAACTGACAAAACTGCCACCACCCTCTTCACGATCACACCTACAAGAACCGTTTTGAATCAAAAAAAGCACTTGGCAGAAGCTGTCGAGGACGGCACTCACACAACCCCTCTCCCAGCGCCGGGCTGAGCGCCCAGACCTGCCGGCAGAATCCAGCCCAGCCCTTTACCACCCTTACGGCACATCGGTATTGCCGTCTAGCCCGAGCTTCCCCTCCTGCACCTCAGGCTCCACACGTCCACACCAAAGCCCAGGATTCATCCCTGCCCCAGGGAGCATCCGGACCGCCAAGCGTGGGGCAAGCCCAACCGCTACGAGGTGTTACGCAGACCATGGGCACCGTCACCGTGCTCCAATGTGACGCAGCTTCACCTGCGCTTCGCATGGAGCCCACGCATACGTAAGCGTGCCGGAGCGCTCACACCGGCGCGGCACCAGCGCGGCACGCGGCCCCCGCTTGCTCTCCTCTGCGGCAGAGCTCGGATCTCCACCCCGCGCTCTCACAGCCAGAGTTTGCGGGACAGCGCCGGGTCCGACTCTTGCTCTTCAGTTCGATGATGACTGTTCTTCATCCCGTTACCCCCTGTGGGTTTATACACTATAAAATATTCAGCCAGAGTGCTCTTACAACAAATACTTAAACACATTCGAATTCCTCCTTTCCCTCGAAGGCAGGTACGCGGTTTGCTCTTCAGTCACCCGACACGCAACGCCATCCCTCAGTTTAAGCACAGCCCCTTGGCTGGCACCCTTACTCTCGAAGCACTGTTTTATCTGAGCGTTGAGCGTTAACATACCCTTTTCCCCAGCCTGTGATCCTTGTATTTTACTAAACTGCATTGCCCTAAAGCTGGTTACAATCAACATTTTCTGGTGAAGACTAAGCAAAAGCAGATTTGCCACTACTGTTTCTTCTCTCTCATTAAACAACGGGTCTAAGTGCTCCCTCCCTGGCCTTCGCTTTCAAAATGCAAAGCAATTATTAGTGGTTTTCCAGCTGAAGTTTGTTTGTGTCCCAAGTTGCTTAATTTTGTCTCTACTCATGCATCACATTATCCTGCATCTTATGCCCATGTCTTTTTTCCCACACAGTTCTGTTATTTCACAGTTGTGGACGATAACCTACGAGCCTGTCGCCCACTTTGGGGTCATTTTCTGTTTGGCCATTTACACACAGCTTTTCAAACCTCTTTCCTTCCTGCCTCAGCTTCTCCAGCTTAACAGTTGCCGCCCACCAGCACGTTCAAACCGTGCAGACACGTGCGGCCTCAGCCGAAGACGGGACAGGAGGTGTGGTGGCCCAAGGGTTCTCTGAAGACAGACGCAGGGATCTGTGATCATTTCCGTGGCACGGACCACACTTACCTTCAGGAGATGACCAAGCAGTATTGTTCCAGAATGAACACACTCAAGTCACCGAGTCAACACGTTTATGTCTGAAGAACAGTCAAAACTTGCTTTGCTCTGTAAGCATGCTTTCCTTCACTGTGGTGAAACCATCCCAACTCTCTTTCACCACCTCAAGTCAAACACCTTCCAGTATTTACGCCCCCCCAAAGCGCCCGGTTCCGATACGTCCCTTCACGCTACTCTAGGCACTGCAGCAAACCTCCAGCAACTCCGGCAGAAGACTTCTGAACATGACTGGAGCAAAAATTACCTGCTCAGGCCTGAGCATAACTGCATTCCAGGTGTCTTCAGCTCAAAAAACTTGGGAAAAAAAAGTAATCATAAGAAACACCATGTGCAGAGTAAAGTAAATGCATGGGAGGCTGAAAAATCATCAGTAATGCTGCTACAGCGCTCTGAAAGCCAAGTTTAGCCGAGCAGCAAGACAGGCTTTGCCTACAGCTCTTTCAGCGCAAAGTTATATAAAAATACACAACTTTGCCCAGTTTTAAAGAGCTATTCCATAAAGAAACATCCAAAATTTTACTTCCATGCAAGTTTACTAATTATTCTGAACCTTGACAATAGAGCATACCAACACATCCCAACTCAAGTAAGAATCCCAGTTCACCAAGTCCTAAACTTTCCGTATTTCACTGTTCTCTGTGCAAAAGCAGCCTTCTGTTTTCAGTGCCCCACCAGCAGGAGCACAGGCTGTGCAGAGGGCGAGCCTGAGGCTGCCCTCAGCTCCCGTACATGCGGTGTTCGCTTCGGCGATACGAGCACCCTGCACCACCACACACAGGAGATGCTGGCTGAGCACATTTAACGAGTGTTGCGGACCTGTGCTTTTTCATTTTGGGAAGTAAAAATTTCAGTGGCTTCATCAGAGGGCTTGCTTTACCATGTGCAGAAAACACCGGCAGTCCACCACAAATGGCTTGACGTGAAAAGGCACAAACGACTGGAAGTGAAATCCAGCACTAACTCTGGTTTGTTCCTGTTTCAACCCACGGAAGTACAGGATGCTCCATCTCCAACCCACTAAAATGTGATAGTCACCCCATTGAAAAGCAAGATGAATTATTTTACTATTTCTGTACTGCTAAATACCCCCATAACAGTACCTATAAACAACGACACTTTTTGAACAAAATAGTCTGCGCAAGCAGGAAGCCCTGATATGCTGCTTTAATTTATAGTACTTTCAAACAGAACTCTGCTGGGGCAAATCCCATAGCCAAACCGTCGAGGGCTTTTGCTAATGAATTCAATCATTACTGGGATGCTACGTCCTTAATACACAACACGAAGGATTTCTTACCATGCTGGCTTTCTGACAGTTGAGCAACACCCACCACTGCCACCTTTTTTTTTTTTTTAAAATTGCATCTGTCTTAAAATTATCAAGCTAATTAGATTCACATAGTCTAGATTTCCTGCCAGTCTTCCAAGCAGAGGGCTTCCTTTCTAGTGGGCTTTCTTCTTCTGCCAAACTCATTTGCTGAACCTCACATTTCACGGAAGTGTTAGTTCTGTATCATGTGGCAGCACCATATGAAAATACTAATAATAAAGCTTCTATTTAAAAAAAAACCCACAAACATCTTGGTGATCAGCATCGTTGTGAAAGAAAATGCAGATTTCAGGACATCTTAAAATATGTGCAAATGTTTGCTGGCAAATGACAGCAGCTTTCTAAACAAACTGGAGCAATGTTGAAATGTGACAGCTTACTATCTAAGACTATTTTAAAATAGCCAGCACCAGCTGCTAATAGCAGCTATATTTTTGGGGCCATATACTACCTTTTACAATACAAAACCAAGTCCACTTGTCACATGAAAAAAGTGGCACTCTTGGCAGTACCTCCCCATGCTGCATGAGTTAAAAGATCTGAAGTCCTACCAGGCTTTTCAAAATTAAACCCACTGATATGTTTTTTTTCATACCTGTTAGCTACCAGCAAGCTTTTACTGGTAGCTTTCTTTTGTCACTAGTCTTTTCTTCGCTAATGTTCAGGCAGCACTAGAAGTCTCATCACATTGGATAGTTTACTGAAAACTTTTTATTGTAATCAAAAAGTGACATAACAGGGCTGTAATGTATTCTGCAAATCATTCTGCTGATATTTTATAACTGATACCAGCTTCTTCTGCCAGGCAATTAAAAAAAAAATTCAAATGTGAAAATTTTCACAGTACAGTAAACTCCACCCAAACTAATTAACGGTGGTTAAAAAATAAGATGCCCCAGCAAAACCTTTCATGTTACATGGTCACAACTCACAATTCTGTACAAAATGTTCACTTTTATAAAGCTCTGATGTAAAAATCAAATAATCAAGCAGCAATATTTTAAGTGCAGCACAGGGTCTTTCATGTCATTATTTACAACGCTTGAATTCGTTTACATTTTAACAAAATTTAATACAGATGACTTAGGAATTAAGTCATTTTTTAATTATCTGTCATTCTATGTAGTGACAGATTTCACTTTTTGGTCATCTTTCTCTTTATCTTTGCTCTTCTTTGATTTTTTCTTCTTGTGTTTGTGTTTTTGGCTCTTTTCCAATTCCGTTTCATTTCCAACGTGTTTCTTATGCTTCTTGTGTTTCTTATGCTTCTTGTGCTTCTTCTTTTCTTTCTTCTTTTTCTTTTTCTTGCTGTCTTGACTCTCCCCTGAGCTGGCACTACTGCTGTGGCTTCGAGTCTGACTCTCGGAAGGGCTTTGACTGCGGCTGCGGCTAACACTGGGACTGCTCTGACTTTGACTTCGGCTTGCTTCAGGCTGGTCAACTGCAGCGGGTGCTGCTGTTTCCTCTTTCACCTTATCAACAGCCTTTTCTTTCGTTTCTTTCGGATTTTTTCCTGCAGCTTCCTCCTCTTTTGCAGATACATTACTCTCGCTGTCACTTTCATTGTAGTCTGGTACAAAGGCAGCCTCATCAGTCTCTCGAGTTAGATCAGAAGAGAGCCGTGAGGAGCTGCTTACCTGAGGCTTAGGCTTGACAACACTTTTATCGTTTTGTCCTGTCACCGTCTCTTTCTCATTTTTTACATCTGGTGATTCTTGCCTCAAAGGTGGTTTGTTACCACTTGGCTCTTTCTCTTTATTGCTCTTTACTTCTGGTACATGCTTCTCTTTCTCTTTTCCTGAATTTTTATCTGGAGGTTTATGTTCCTCCAATGTACGCTTGGAATCGTGAGCAGCTTTGTGATCAGACTGCTTCCGCTCACGCGGAGGACTGTAGCTGCTCCTTTTGGCATCCCCAGTGCCCTTTTTGGACGGTTCTGCTCGTTCATCTCTCGGCTTACTTTTCTGTACTGATGCAGATTCTCTGTTTCGAGAAGGGGAGTCTTTTCTCCTTGCTAATTCACTCTTTTCATCCCTGCGCTTGGAACTAGAATGCTCTCTGTTGCCATCGTGGTCAGATTTTTTGTCTCTGTTAGGAGCTAAGTCTTTAGCAGTGGATCCACGGCCAGCATCATGTTTCTCTGAAGATCTGCTGTCTTTGGAAGATTGAGAAATATTTTTTCCATTTCCTTGCTCAGCTGCACGTTCCGAGTGGTCTTTTTCTGGCTGAACACTGCTCTTTCTCTTCTCAGAAGTGTCCTTGTCTGACAAAGAATGATCCCGGTCTTTGGTTTTTCCTTTTTCAGTCGATATTGAACTTTTTGAACTTTTTGCATCATGCTGGGAGCTTTCATAACTCGCCTCTTTTGTAGTTTTCTGTGTTTTCTCCAAAGGCTCCATCTCTTTTTCATTGTGTTTTATGGGGTTTGGTGGCTTAGCACTCACATTTTTTATAACACTAGCAGGTTTTCCTATGTTTGTGGGCACCTGGGTAGCTTTAATGTCTTCCTCTTCAGACTCAAAGTCATCTTTATCCCACTTTGACTGAGGGACCTGGATCATAATAATGACGTCTTCAGCAGGGGCTGTTATATCGTTATTATACTCCTCCATGGTCTTAATGACAGTTCGTTTTGTATCTGGCTTTTCTTCAGTCTTTCTAATGGGGCTTCCTCCAGTAGAACTAGTGCTAAGGGGAAAAAAGCGTACGTTAGTAACAGGCGAGGTACACACACCGCCATCTTTGGTAACATTTTATAAAACAGCTTTTGTTTCAATTCTAAATCTGCATCACTTTTTTTCGAAAGATCTTCAATTAAGGGAACAGACAAGAAAAAGGATGAGTCCACTAGCTAAGATTATGAGCAATCAATTAATTTAGTATCTTGCTACTATACATTTAATTAACAAAGGCACAAGATTATCAGATTGGGGACTGTCTGATCTGGTAATTCCTTCATGTCCTATTTCTACTACCAATGGCAAATAAATTAGATATACATTCTTGTTTCAACATGTAAGCAAGCAATTATGGAGAGGTATATACAACCAATGCTTTATTCTCATGTTCCAGTGTTCTCCTTTACAAAAATGTCTGGTTTAAAAACTTTTTAGAATATCAAGACACTATCTGAAGTATCCAGCAACGTCTTAGATGTTTTGAGTTTCCTTTGTCCTGCTTGTTTAGATGCTGAAGTAATAACAGCTCCACACTAGAGTGGGGTTTTTTTCCCCCACATGTCACACAATGGAATACAGACGAGAGATCTCCAAGGTAAGTGCCATAAAAGTTGGCACTGAGCTGGGAGAAGTGTAGCTGTGTCAAGATGGCACGGTGCTCCAAGCTAAAATTGCTACAATATATTGGCAGCCAAGCTGCTATTTCTGCAAGGTATAATTTCATGTCATACTGACAAAAGTAGATCATTACAGTACCTTGCAATTTTTAAAATGCAAAACATTGTACAGGATAGACATGTCTGTTGTCCTTGCCTTTAGCAGTAGGCTGGATTTGAAGGAAGACAGAGAGGACACTCCTCAAAGAGTCAACACGTAATGAATAAGAAGAGGGGGAGAAAAGTCCCAGAAGGGTCTTTTTTCAAAGAGGTCAAATACATCCACAATGAATTAACCTTATTAGCTTTCTGTGCAGTACAGACTGCTTGTCTTTAACAAAATTTGATTTTGACCCAATACCGTTTAACAGGAAAGACCACAGATTATTCACTCACTTAGCATGGATTTAGCTGCTCCCTTCATTAGTCACCATAAATAATTTTACTTTTTTGGGGAGGTTGGGGAGGGTTAAGAACGGGAAAAGAAATGATGAGGTACCTGGTGTAATCTACAAGAGTTGAACTAGATCCATCAGCTGCTGTTACTTTTCTTCTCACTTTTCCCTTTGCTTTTTCTTGTTTAACTTTGCTGCTGCTTGGCTCAGGTTTCTCAACAGGTTCTTTCACGGGTGGCACATTTTCTCCACTCACAATCTTTTTGCCAGTTTCTCGGTTAAGTTTAATCTTTTTTGCGGGGTTGTTAAGAAAAGCAGATTTATCCTTCTCTGGAGTTCGCTCTCCTTTTTCACCATCAGGCTCAGTCTTCCCCTTCGGCGATGTTTTCGATTCAGCAGTTTCTGGTTTAGAGACCTTTATGGAAGTGGCTTCATGTTCCTTATCAACCTTTTCATCCGCTTTTCTTTTTCTTTTTTCAGGTTTTGCATCAGAAGGTTTGCTTTTTTCAGCAGGTTTTTTTGACTTGTCCTCTTTGTTGGAGGGCTTCTCCAATTTGGTTTCTTTTGGATGGTCTTTCTTTGCCTTTTCCTCCTTGGCTGGCCTGGTTTCTGGGTGATCTTTTGTCACTTTTGGGTGAACTTTTCGTGGGGTACCAAGAGCCTTCTCATCCTTTTGAGAGGATGATGTTTTAACACTGTCTGTCTTTGGCAACTCCTCCTTCCCTTTTTTCACAGGAGGTTCCGTTCGAGGAGATTTTTCACGATCAGCATCCGCCTTCTCTTGGGAAGCTTTAGCTGGTTTTATTATATTGTCTTTCTTAGGAGGAACGGCCACTTCTACTTTCCGCTTTGTCTTGTCAATTTTTGCTTTTGGCTTATCCTTCTCCTTTTTCTCCTTTTCAGACACCGGTTTGAAAGCAATAGAATCTGCTTCCATAGGCTCATCTCTCACAGGGGTGGCATCATCTCTGCTTGGGAGTATGAACAATGTGTCCGTTTTAACGTCTTCTCCTGTAACTGGCTCCCTTTGTTTTCTCGCACCTTCTAACAACTCAGCATTGGGAAATCCTTCATTCTCATCCCCTTTTCTTCTCTTCCGGTGTTTTTTATGTTTATTTCCTTTGCCATCTCCCAGCGGATTTTCCACCTCCTTCTCTTTTGATTTTGTAGGATCTTTGACACCATGGCTCTCTCTTCCAGAAGGTTTTTCAGGGTAATTTCCAGCTATATTACGATTTCTGTGGCTCTGCCCACCAGGATAATCCTCCCTACGTCCCCGAGCATATGGCGAGTTCTCTCGTCTGGTCCCAGGTGGACCAAACCTATCTGGAGAAAAGTTCTCTCTATTTACTGGAGGACGAGGTTGAGTGCCAACGGCATAGCCCTTGTAAAACTTTTCATACCATTCTCTATAGTTCCTTTCCCATTCTCTGTATCGTTCCTTTTCAAACGGATCTCTAAAGTCAACAGATCTGCCATAGTAAGCTTTGATATCATACGGTGGAACTTCTCTGTATCTATTAAAATACTCCCTTTCTCCTTCCCCTTGAGGTATAGTCCGTTTAGTGGGAGACTGGCCTCTAAATACTGGAGACCTTGACCGTGAATGGTATCTTCTGTATGGGGGTGACCTTGACCTTGACCGGTGATAACCATGTGACCTTGACCTAGAACGATAGTTACGGCTCTTCCCTTTCCCTCTTCTTGGATACGGTGGTGATCGCGAGTAGGAACGAGAATGGGAACGACTAAATGATCGAGAGTAGGATCGAGAGCGGGAAGAACCTGATCTTGACTTGGAGTAGGTATACGAACTTCTAGAGTAAGATGATGCACTATAGGGAGACTTGGACCTTAAAAAAAACACAACACAAAAAACATAAATGAAGTTAATTCAAAACAGTCACTCTGCCCTGTTTTTTTCCTCCCAAATTTGGTTTGTTTGTTTGTTTTTTTTCCTCTCCATATGCTTATGTCAAAGCTTCGTTCAGCTGCTGACATAATGCTACTGTAAATTGAAGAACTTGATAACATGTAAAAGTTTCTGCTTACAAGACAGAACAGCTGCTGCTTTGTTAGTGTAAAAACATACAGGAAGGGTAAGTCTACTTTCACTCACTTCTACCACATGAACTACCATTGCTATTGATTGATTTAAGGTGGTGTATACTGGCCTCTACTGGTACATGAACACGCACATTTTTCACTACTAGGCAACTACATGCAGTGCAAATCATTTTTGTTGCAGTAAGATGCAAAAAGAGCAACTCTTAATGGCTACAGTACAGTATCAAACATCAAGAAAACACAATTTAGCCTGAAGACAAGAAAGCTGAATTTTACAATGCCAGCTTAGTCTATTTAACTTCACTACTTATTTGGCAATTTGTACAGGATACAAAATACTTGTGCCGCAATTCTACATGCAGGACTATTTAATCAACACTTCTAGCCAAATGTCCTAGCAAAATTTTGCACATACCCCTAGCTCTAACCAAGGCTAGTGACTGCATTTCAAGAAAAAATCATATCTAAAAGCTTCTAAACTCAGCCTCTAGTAATATGCCTCAATGCCATTACTCTAGGAAAGATACTGACAGCATTACTAATAGAGAGCTACTCAGACTCCTGCCCAAGTGATTTTTTGGGATAGAAAACATCAGCTACCCCAAGTTTTTTCTTCACAAGTTTTTCTTTTATTATTTTTTAAAGAACCATTTCACATTATTCTGTGTATGTTCATTAGCATCATTCCTCCTCTCAAAGTCCTTCACCAATTTAAGATTTCCTTAAAAACAAGTCTGATCTTTTAATTCCTAAGAAAAATTTAACAATGCCAACAAAATACTAGCAAAAGCCACCAGTTTGCAGTCCAGGTTAATCTCTCTCCATGTAGCCATATGAGATAAAAAAAAGAGGAAATGAAGACAACTTCTCTCACATATCTCCTCCGAAGTGCTTTGAGGTAATGGTTACAATCAGAATAGGGAGACGCAGAAAATCCAGCAACTACACCTATTCAGTTTCTGGCTTCCTCAGGGCTGTCAGGAGGTGAAGGATGCCGTTACAGAGAAGCTTTAGTAAAAAAGACTCCAGTTCCTTAACAACTGCTGCCAAATTATAACTATGAGTCAACTGTAATCTCTGCCATATTTGAGCTAGTAACCTACATATGAAACTCCTATCACTGCTAATCCCTTGAATCATCCAATCCATCTAACGATAAAGAGGTGGAGTAGAACTCCTCCTGATTCTTCTAGACAATCTGCTTCTCCATTACGGACATGTAAAGCAGTTACCTGGAAAACGAACGCCTACGCTCCTTTTGAATCTTTTTATATTCCATCAATTCCTTAGCAAAATCATTTGTAAACTCATCAAGTTTGGACTTTTTCTTTTCCCTGTTAAAATAAGTTTGACCTTTATTACAATTATAGTTTGACCTTTATTACAAAAAGACATCAAGAAACAAAACACGGCCAATATGAGAAAATGTATACTGCATGCAAATGCAAAAGGTGAACATCCTATTTAAGCAAAAAACAGTTTAGAATTCCTACACGTTTTAGGGAAAGTTTTAGAATTACATTTGTGTTGTTTTAGTTTTGCATGTTTACCATCTGCAACGAAAAAGTATATTGGAAGAGACACTATGTAATTTTTGCTTATGTCAGATGTACTTTAGTGTAACTGCAGTCCGATACGCTATTGAAATACAAAAATAAAAAACGCAACTTCATTGAGCCAAATACTTACTCCTCTTTAAGTCTCCGTTGTTCTCGGTAAAACTCCTCCCTAGATAAAGGAGGTGCTTGTGTCGTGGGGATGGTATTTGAATGAGCCGTTGGTACTGCTGTTGGTACCCAAGCTGATGACATGTTTGCAGGAGCTGGGGGATATCCTGGAGGGGGGACAGTGTACCCAGCAGACGGAGGCTGACCAGGTGGAAACTGAGGAGGGAACTGTGGTGGTGGTACCCCCGGAGGAAGAGGAAGTGCGTGGGGTGGTGGAGGGTACAAGGGAGGTGGAGGCACAGGCACAAAGACTGGTGCGGATGCTGGTAGTGTTGGGGCCTGAGTCCTTTGGGTACGTTCGCTGTGCAGGCGTCCTCGATTTGAACTTCTAAAGAAACCCAAAAACATGTGTCACACTTTGTCACACTCTGCCCTGATTTTAAAGAGGAAAGAGAATGAAGTGGGGGTACAGTGGCGAGCACTTCTTGTTCTCAACTTAAAAATTTTTCTCCCCGCTTTCTACTCATTTGAGACTACGCTCCTTTCTTGATCCTCATATTTGCCTTCCACACCCTCACCCCGAACAGTTCCCGCAGTCTTCTCTCCTTATACTCAGCTTTGCGACTGTGGGTGGAGGCTGCCCATGCTTAAAAGAGACTCCCATCTCTCCAAGTGCCCACCGCTCCTCTGCCACTCCTTCATACACTTAATACTTCACACTTCTTATGTTCAAAGTACTGTACAGGTGTTAACTAATCTCTCAAACTTCTTCTAACTTCTTCCACGTACGCTTCCTATGTTGTTGCCTCACTATGATGTATTTGGTCTGTCCTTGCCCCTGAATTGTTATTTTCTTGCTTGCTGAATCTGAGATTTTAGATAATCTGTGGGATGGACCCAGGTTTTTGTTTTGATTTATCTTTAAGATTTTATAAACACAACGCACCCTTACAATCTATCTATAACAAATATATACCAAAATGATGAACTAACTTCAGCAGCTTATAGATAAAATGCACGACTCTCTCCAATTGAGAGAAAGCAGCTTGGTTATTTGAGATAACTGAATTGAAGAAATGCAACATTGTCATAAAGTAACAGTGCTGATTTTTCCAATAATTTGCTCAATAGGTATCAACTAAGTTGTTAAAAGAAGAATGCTGGAGGCTGATTTCTATTGGGAAATCAATTCTTCAGCCCTATTCAGCGAGTAATCAAAAGGGTGGATTTCCGTCTGACCTTTTAATTATATTTAATTTTTATGTGTAATTATGGTTTCCTCAAAAAGTGTTCGTTTTTCAGAGCCCTCTTTCCAATTATGTACTGGAGTTCTATGTTAAATAATCTTACTGAAAGCACAGATCCCCTTTGTTAAAGCTAATTCAAATTAAGCCGTTTAAAAATTAATTAACCCTTGTATTTTCCACAAATACTTATGTATACTTATTTCATTATAAATCAGCTGTTGTATAAGTTATATGTTACAGCCTCATTTTAACAGGCTACAAGTAGCAGTATAATGAATTTCTGTAGAATACTTACAGTTCCCAACCTGGTCTGCCACCTGCTGAGCGAATTGTACTGGCTCTCATTGGATGACCTTTTGGAGTGGGGAGAGGAAAAAGAAAAAAAAAGAAAAAACAAAACCACTGAGTTTATCTGAAGAAAATGTTTTAGAAGAAATTCTGAAGTTATAGTTGCTTACCAGTTGTGGGTATCGATTGTCCTTGGGGGCCCAGAAGACTTGGTATTGCTGGTTGTCTTAGTACAGGAACCTGATAGCCCTTGTGAATAAATGCAAACAATCAGAAAATAAGCTCTACTAAAATATAAGAATCACTGCATATGTTGAAATAAAATTTACCTTTTCTTCCAACAAACTGCTGATTGACAGAGGGGAAGATTTTGAAAGTTCAGCGGCAGTCACCAGAGCAGCAGGAGGTAACACAGTATCAGCATCACTAAAAAAAAAAAAAAAATTTAAAAATGTATTATTCAAACATTGTTTGAAGTACTACTTGAAATATAAAGTCCAAGGTGAGAAAACGCTGACTACTGTAAATGGTAGAAAAATCTTCACCAGGTTTACAGATGTGAAGTTGGCTGACTCCAAATGAAGCCCTGACAAGACATCAATTTGGACTGCTGGTATTTAAAGAGGAAGCTCACTGGAAAAATATTTTATTAAGCTAGCTGCACATGAAAGGATTAGAACACATATAAGCCACACTCTGAATCTGTTTTGGAAGAGGCAAGAAGTGGAATTCTATTAGGAAATGTTTATGCGCTAGTTCAGAGGCTGCCTTAGAGGTTCTTTTGAATTGTGGACCTTTGTATTCAACGGTACAGCTGAGTCCGACAGTCTTCTGGACAAGAGTGGCTATTTGCATCCAAGGCATAAAGTTGAAAGGCTATAAACCCTAAACAGCAGCACAGATTTTTAATGCGTTTTCTATGACTTCACTGGGTTGTAAACTTACGACTGTCATGTTTGTAAATCTTTCAAATTTACAGTGTTTCACCAAATCTGTATGCGTCACTGACTAGCCTGTGTATTACTGAAGATGACTCTGACTTATCATAATACTGATAATAGAAATACTGTAGAAAAAAGTAACGTGAAAATACCTGCTCAATTCTACCTATAATTGTGCTTTTACACTTTTCATGAAAATTTTATTTCCTCAGTACTAAAGAGAAATTAATGCACTCAGGAAGGTTTGGCATAACTAAGTGGCTACTTTAGGAATCGCTAGCCACATAAAATCAAAAGGCTCCTGAGGAAAAAAGTTTCTCTTTCAGGGTAAACCTGTATTGAATGACTGCCAAGGGAACCAACCAAGAAATACTTCTGAGAAAAATTCTTGCATGAGGCACACTTCCAACTTATCAAAGTGTCCTCGTTCAAAGTAAAAACAACAGAACTTCCAGAGTTATCTGGAACTGTCAGTAACAATAAATAAATTCCTAGCAAAGAGGCTCAAGGTGAAGAAACTAACTTAAACATTCTGGTGTCTTTTTATTTTCATGTTGATCTACAGATTTACTTACCGAAAAGGTCCATCTGGCTTTTCACCACGGAGAGACAGGGACACTGCTGGAGGGAGATCGGAGACAACAACAGAAGACGGATTTACTGCCAGCCCAGCTGCCTGACCAGGGGCCAGCGATGACAAAGCAGCAGCAGAACGAGAAGCCAGGGAAGCCAACGGTATCATTAGTGGATCCTGCTGCCTGGAAATTGCTGGCCGGAGCAGAGGCTGCAGGTTGCGTGTTATTGTTTGTCTCATTAGGGGTGGTGGAGGTGGTGGCGGTGGTGGTGGCTGCTGCTGGTGTTGCTGCTGAATCTGCTTACGAAGCCTTTTTGTGTAGCCAGTTTCATTTTTGAAGTTGTTCACAGCCTAGCGACAGAAAAACATTCACAAAAGGGCACTATAAAACTTCAGTACATACACGAAGAAAAGCCTCCACAAAGTAAAATTACTCGTTTACTCCTGTAAATGCTATTAATCCTAAAATAAATCAACATACAGATACGTGAACACATCACACTAAACACTGGCATTAACGATTGGTAACTCAGATACTCTGAGTTTAAAGTACTTTGGTGTTAACACCGAATTTGAAAGCGAGGCAATCATGACGTGAATTTGCCAGATTGTCTCTAAACAGCTGTAAGCTTCTGTAACAATAGATAATGTATTTGAAAAGTCAATTTAGCCTTATTCAATTTATCCTTGCTTCAGGAGATGTAAATTAGTATTTTCCTCCCTTTCAGCTTTTTACAAATAGACTTTTCTCACAAACAGTTTACGTAAAATTCATCATGTTACCTGGCGTAGGAACTTGTTGGCAATTAAAGCATCAGGAGAAACATCTGTTTGATGACACGTTGGACATGTATGTTCCTCAGATTCCAGTAATGCTGTTCTAATACCTGTGAATAATTTGAATAATCAAAATAGTTTTTAGCCAAACGAAGGAATTCTTTGGGGTTCAAATAAATTATAAAAATATGTATATGATTAATGGGTGAACATGGTCTTGAATTGAGAGCATGAAGCTATGAATGTTCAATAGTATAAAAAATTTCTAGCATGCTGCAAATAACTATTCATTTTTGATATTTTACTATTGTAACATTGGAAGATGTAGAGTAGGCTGTATCTTCCACTACCTAGTACAGTGAGAAGTCAACAACCTCAGAGTTAATGAATAAAACACGTTTCAAAAAAACAGTAGCAGGTTTGAGTTCTGAAGGCTATAACCAACTCTCCCATGGAGAAGAACATGGATTAAATGCCAAACTATCCGTTTCTTGCAGACCACAGCAAGTCACCAGGGCTCGATATGTAATTTTGTATGAGAGAAAGGGCTGTGGACAAACTAAATGCATTCGGTATCTAATACTGTTATCACCTGCACAATTATGCACTTTTCTCATACTGGTCCTTCCACATGTACAGAAGATTTAACTAGACACATAACAGAAAAAAGCTTTCTGCCCCTCCACCCCCCACCCCAGTGCCCCCCTTATACCAGAGTCCCTTCCTGTTCAGGGTATACTTAGGTATTAAATACAACTGGTAACAAAGTGATTTTGTTATATCCTATTTTGGCTTTCAGAAGATCAGATTTGCCATTTTGAATTAGTATAGGACTAACACTTACATTCATCACAATAGCTGTTTCCACAGCAGGGAATAACAACTGCATCAGTCATTATATCCTTACAAATGAGACATAACAACTCATCTGGAATAGGATCGTCTTCTTCTGAGGAGGAGGATGGCTCCTCTGGTAAAAAGGGAGGCTTCTCCTTTTTTCCTATAGCATAAGCTTCCCTGGAGGGGGATGGGAAAGGAAAAAGCAGAAAGTTAAAAATGGGTAAAGGAAAACTTTCCCAAGCTTTGGATTTTATCGAAGGAAGGTAATAGATGGAATTCATCTCACTCCACATTAGCCTTCTAAAACACAGGCATTTAGTTTAAAACTACTTTTCTATAGCCACAACACCAGAAGAGGGAGGGAGGAACAATTTTCCCTCTGCAGAACTCTCCCATTCATTGGATCAACTAAGAAAGGGAAAACCCAGACTAGAAAAGTATTTTTTTGACAGCCAGAAATCAGGTGAAATGAATCCCGTTTCTCCTTTGCCAGAGGGTAAATGTAAATTTCAGGCTCGGGATAAAGCTAGTCTCCAAGTAATTACATTTTATAAATTAAAGAAATCTATGTTACAGCTTCTACAAAAGGAGATCCATGACAGAAAAACAGAAGTGCTACCAAGTGTATTTTAAAACAGCCACTGTTCTCAGCACACAGTAGTATTTTCTTAGTTTGCAGCAATAGGAAAAATTAAGTCTGTTTCACACATGAGATTCGATAAAAGTCGAAGGAGGAGGAGATCTAAGTCACACAGCTATCTGTTAAATTTTGCAAGAAGCCTTTGAAACATAAAACAGAAGCAAAAGGACCATCCTATTTTACTATTAGAAAGCATCACAGACTTTAAGGCTGAGATGCAATGACAATGCTTCTGCTCCTCTAATTACAGAAGCCGGCCAACTTGGTTGCATTGCCACTCAGGCCTTTACGTAGGTTCTCTCTCATCCACTTTTTGGACAGTCCAATTAATTCCATACTTACGCATCAATGGTTGGTATTGCGTATTTTCCAGTGTTTGTCAGCATAGCACCCTTTGTATTGGGATCCTTCACCTCCATCATGAAACTCCTTGGAATTCCTGTGCTCTTTTTAATTCTGGGAACAGACTCAAAATTTTTGTCCTGTTAAGAGAAGAAATGCAGACATCTCTCATCTTAAGACCCACATTTAAAATGAGATTTCAATTATTATTTTAAGCAGCAAAAGCCTCTAACACTGTCCTTTTACCTAGCATAAGGGTTGTTTGACTGAAATACTTATTTCCCTAAATGAATACAGCCAGAATGTTCCAAAGGCTTGAGCAGTATTTTGAACTCTGGCTTAACTTCAGGTTCCTTAAGGGTGAAATATCCCTTGGCTCAACCTCCACTCAGAGAAGAGACACAAACCCATTCCTCTGCCAAAGTGCAATTCAGAGCAAGAGCTTAATTCGGTGCTCTGAATCTGTCACTGGGGAAACTTAAGATTCACCACCTATATGAAGCCTGAATTCATACCTCATGCATAGACATTCAGTGACTCATGTTAAGTAACATTAATACTCAACCAGAGATTTGTGCAATTTAAACATGCAAATATTCAATAGATGGGGTCAACCAAAACATTTTTTCTATGAAATACTAAAAGTTGTGAACTTTCATTAAAAAGTTAAAAACAGAGGAAAATTTCCAGTAATATTGAAATGTATCAAAATACACATTAAAAGTTCACAGAGAAAGACCTATAGACATATTTAATGCCTATGACCTAGAAAAAAAGATTTTACATTTATGATTCCAGGTTTCCCTTCAATTTGAAGGGCTTTGCAACACTGCCATATAACCTCTGTATTTCACCCCAAGAGCAACAATTCTTAATATGAATATTCCTGTGTTTGTTAAGTAACTCATAAGGTAAAAAAATTAAAAACTAAGTAACACCAGAAGTCCCCCTCAATCTTACCCCATTTGTTGGACAGTTCTTTATATAGTGGCCAGGTTTTCCGCAACGGAAGCAAGTGTATGATGGCGGAGGTGGACCCAAGGGTTTCTTCATGTAACTAAGTTTTTGGGGAAAAAAAAGGAAGAGGTATGCATGTGTCTCTCTTGTTCAAACAAACAGATCTACAATTTTTCCATAATCTTCAAAGAACAGATTTGATATTATCAACACTTACTTGACTGGATCATATTCATGGCCAGACTGCGTCATCATAGCTTTTATTTTATCTTCTTCGGAAGCATTGGCTTCAGCCAGATTGGCAGTCTGTTTAACAGGTAATTACTTGACACACACATTAGAAACACATTTAAGCCCACACAGCCAAAGACAACACCACTCATCCAATCCTGTAAAGAGCAGCACAACCCTAGCTGAGGTTGCATGAAAACAGCTGCTTATATAAAATACATTTGTCCTGAAGATGTTCTGGGGAGTCCTTACGCCATGACATGATGTTTATGTGCCTGTTCAGCTACTTGAAAAGAGCATTCTTGGGCACTCAAAACCTTAGGCTCTGTTTGTACCTTACATAAAGACTTGTGTAACCAATCCAATTTTCTTCAAAGTGGACTGAAGCTATGTGTAGGAAAAAAAAAAAAAACACAACACACTATGCAGTATTTTTAAATGGATTTTTAAGCTCCAGACTATTTGAAGGAGAAGATATCCACTACACATTTGAGAAATATGGATGCAAGTACCATTATTTACATTTTGCAGCATTAAAAGGACACACAACTTAAGAATTGGGCCAGTTGTTTTTGCTTGCTGAAATTCAGCTTCTGACACAGAAGCATTAAAAGGAACCAAGCTTTTTATAATCCCTCAGCAAGACAAAAGATTCTTTTCAGCAGAAATTTGACCATCGTGTGCTGTAGGCAGTCCAAGCTGCATGTTCCCCCCCACCTAACTTCTTCATATTAAGTGATTTAACTACAGTAAGCAAAACCTGCAGGTTTTTTTTCCAGTTGACTGTGTCCTTTTAACATACAAATTGTAACATAAACCTAGAGCTCCAAATCACTGAAGCCAGCTGATTTTTTTAAAGTAGTATTTGTTCAAATGTTTTTATTACACACTAGTCCAGATACAAGCAGGGTCTAAGGGAGTGACTGTAAATTATTTGGACCTTCAAGCACCTATCATTCAGATCAACCACTCATGGTTTTGTTTTTATATGCATTCATTCACAAAAGCAACCAACTAGTTTCAACATTTTATTAAATGGTCGTTTCATATACACAGTTTTTTCTCAACAGTAACATAATCCAGATCGACAGCTATGAAATCATTTCCATTAACATTTACAGAAAACTTTACAGATACTCGACTAATTTGTTTGAACCCAAACGGTTTACAAAACACATCCAAAAACCACAAAACATTAGTAGGAATAGACCAAAATTCAAATATGGCATTTAATACATAATAAGAATAAAACAGAAAACTGTTAATACATTGCCTCCATGCTAAGCCAGTCTGCACTAGAGAGGTTAGAGTAAGTAACAGTTTTGAGCTGCTTTATGTTATGTTCCTGTATTTTTACGAAATACTTAAATTTTCTCGAAAGCTTAAATGTGTACACCACTTGGACAGTCTTTCACATTTTAGAGTCAAACTTCACATGAGTTTACAGAACCGAGGACATGTTTAGGGACAGCACTAATGGAGACCAATTTCTTTTGGTGGCTACCTTCCAAAAGATTTTTTTTTTTTTTTTTTTTTTTTGCCAAATGTACACAATTTAATTTCTGCAGTGAGAGAGGGAAGAAGTTACCAGTGGGAAGAGATTTCTCCTTGGAAATGAACTCCAGCCTTTATTTGCAGAAGAAAGAACTACCTACTCTGCATTAGTACAGGTCCTGCCTTCTCTAATCTTGGTAACTTTAAAGACTAGAAATTTAATTGACTAGCACTACGCCTTTTCATAGAGTGCAATCACTAGTGCTTTCCCAGACAAAGTTACACATTATTGAGCAAAAAATGCAAGCAGTTCCATAGCAAAACATGGCATTACAACAGTTTCAGAAGGTCACATCTGCTAATATGCCACACATACACATTGGTATATTCCTATAAACAATTAGGTACATTTACACAATTTACACAGTCTGCGTTCAAACAAATTAGATTGTGTTGTCCACTGTATATATAACACAATTTACGAAATTGTGCAGCATTCAAAGAATGGATCTATAACTATTATGACTAGAAATTCAAAAATAGACATGCAATTGTCCATGTTACAGAAACGCTTCTATTTTGGCTGTTGCAAACCCCCTGAAATGTCCATAACTTACAGCCAATTAAATTCTTCTGTAAAAATTGTGTTAGTTTCCAACGCAAAATTAACGAAACGTATGAAAAACGGTAAACAGCTTCTGAAGTGCTTCTTCTTTGTGTCTTGAAGATGAGTAATACTGCAACATTATGTTGAGGCTGATAAGGTACTCCCCTTCTATCTTCCCAAACTGGGAACTACTCTTTACAGGATAGTATCATAATATACACACATTTTAAAGTTAAAATAAATACTTTAAATTATTAAATATTAAATTAAAGTTTTGTTCAAATTACAACAGTTATCCAGCTATAGATCACAGTATAAGATTTAAAAATACGAAGCAAACACTTTTATTTTTAAAGTATTTGACAAGAATATATATATATACCTTAGTAAGCTGGGCCAGAGAAATAGATGCAGAAGAGTCATCAATCTGTTCACAAAAAATTAAACACATATTCAAGTTCTACAATCAAAACATAGCAATAGTTAACCTCTATTGTAGTCTGGAAGTTTGCACTATTATCCTCTGAGTGTCACAGAAAGGCATTTCCAACCTAGTACCATTTTTATTTGTTCAAAACAAAGTCCAAACCTGTGACAGCTTAAGAGAGTGGCTTGTGGTTAATAAGAAGAAACCAAAATAACCAAACCCACTTGAGATCAACTTACTGCTCCAGAATATCTCAGAGGGACCCTTGTCAAATGCTCACAACTGCTTAAAAGTCAAAGGGGTAAGGAAGCCATCAATTTTCAGCTAAAAAACATTTTTTTTTTTTTAAATTAAGTTTATTTGAGAAGGACACATCACTACAGGAAACTAACTTTCAATGTAGTTTGTAAATTAATCAGTTAATGTCTCATCAATTATAAATGCACATGTTTATGCTTTTATGAACACAGTAGCTGCCTGTCAAAATAAAGCACAGGCACATCAGCCCTGAAACATGAACTCTGCCCCTCCTATCAGTAAGTTCAAAAATGCCAAACTCTCCATACCCCACAAAACCCAAATAAAAACACCAATCCAAAACATCAGCCATAAAAGTAACCCACCACTTTGTCTAGAAAAAAAATAAACTGCTTAAATTATTGAAATAAAGATGTTTACGATGGCACAGCAGCCTGTAAAAATTGAGAAATCTCAAGGAATTGATCACTTGTATTTTATTAGATCACAGGTCATACTATCCTAATTAGTTCAGAGGGACCCTTGTCAAATGCTCACAACTGCTTAAAAGTCAAAGGGGTAAGGAAGCCATCAATTTTCAGCTAAAAAACATTTTTTTTTTTTTAAATTAAGTTTATTTGAGAAGGACACATCACTACAGGAAACTAACTTTCAATGTAGTTTGTAAATTAATCAGTTAATGTCTCATCAATTATAAATGCACATGTTTATGCTTTTATGAACACAGTAGCTGCCTGTCAAAATAAAGCACAGGCACATCAGCCCTGAAACATGAACTCTGCCCCTCCTATCAGTAAGTTCAAAAATGCCAAACTCTCCATACCCCACAAAACCCAAATAAAAACACCAATCCAAAACATCAGCCATAAAAGTAACCCACCACTTTGTCTAGAAAAAAAATAAACTGCTTAAATTATTGAAATAAAGATGTTTACGATGGCACAGCAGCCTGTAAAAATTGAGAAATCTCAAGGAATTGATCACTTGTATTTTATTAGATCACAGGTCATACTATCCTAATTAGTTCAGGAAATGTAAGAATTTAATACACCCCTTGCTATCAGACCAAACCCAATTTTTAATGATGATGAAAACATGGATTCAGAGCACAATCCTGTAATCTTTTTCTCCATTGCAACCACACTCCTCCCTCTAGCTACCTACTGCAACAAGCTCACAGGAATGAAGCCCTCAGGCCACCAGTCAGTAATGGACTGCAGTGTTTACTGAGAACTAATACTGAAGTGCAGTTTTTCCACAAGCAAAATGGTAATTTTTATCTTGTTCCTTTTCAAGTATATTGAATTATATTATGCCACAAGCAGCAGTTAAGTTTACGCTAGCAAAACATTATCAGAAAGCCATTCTAATCAGTGCTTATTATGTCTTAAGTTGTTCAAAAACATAGAATAAAATTTCACAATGTAAACTGAACAGCTCTCCTCAAGAGGTCACTAAATTGATCAGAAGACCGAACAAGCTCTTGGCCTTTACTACCTAATGTAGTGGAAGAATTCAAGGGAGCAGTTTTAGCGCTCTGGGGAAAAAAAATACCTACATGCGTAAGAGGATTCCTCACTCCAGTTAATCATTCCGCCTCTGTATGTTCAGGAAAGTACATACAACATTACTGTATGACTAACTAAAAAGTGCCTTTGGAGAGGAACACCCAGATCTGGAAAAAGAGCCCTTCTTTCCATCATAAGGCTTACGAGAAGATTCAACTTTCCTGCTTCCCAGAACATTTTGTGCCTAATTATGTTAAAAAGGAAGCCTGATCAGGTATTTTGAAGCTTCTTGCTCCATATGCCACTCCTTTTTACATGTGGAAAAACCAGCCTATGTTCTCTCATGAAAGGCACAACCACTATCATTTTGTGGTTTTTCAGAAGCAAACAAGAAATTAGGGAATCTCTCTATTGGAGCCTAGCATTAAACAGTCTAGTATTAACCAGTAACTGAAACACAACAGTTAATGAACTATTAATTAGTTTTTGTATTTTTTTAGGAGGCCTAAAGTATTATTTTATGCCTGCAGGCAACAGTCCAATTCCTTAAAGGAGGTGATAGCACTCCTTTCCACTGAACAGTTATCAAAAGCAGCAAGTAGATAATTAATGTGCTATTTAGTATGTTTGCCCAACAGCCATCTTCCAATGATCCTACATTCTTGTTTTCTTTTCCTTTAGATTTCTACTGAAATATTTCTTGACAGTCCCTCAAATCACTCAAGTAGAAACAACATCTCCATGAAACTTGTATATAACCCTAAGATAATACTGCAGAAGAATTGAAAAAAACCAAAAAAACACACCCAAAAAACCCAGAAGCAACAGTCCATGTATAACTCCCATTTCATACAGAAGACTAAGCAGAAACTAACATAAAGCAAGTGGGAAAGGGGACAGAAAGTAGGAGGAAAAGGCTAATCTCACTGCTGGAGTGCTACATTTAAATTACAGTGGTTTCCTAAAAACCAATAGCTTGGCTAAACTAAAAATTCAGCCAGGAAGGATCACAGTTGTGTTTGACAGAGCTAAGACAATGGGCATGACTCTCTGCACTTCTGCAGCCTCTAAGGGCAAATGCCAGTTAGAGACCCTTGTGGTTACTGAAATAGTAATATCAAGCAAAAAAGGATCCACCTTCTTGATTTGGCTGTAGTAACAGTAGGACAGCAGCATAAATTTGGAAGTGTAGAATGACAGCTAACATATGAGCAAGACAATGAAGAAATATTCCAAGTATAAGCTTTTGTGCATCCTTTTAAAAAAATCTTAACCGATTTTAGTTTTACTGCCTTACTGTTTAAAAATAATTGCCAAGCTTTCCAGTGATTTATTCCTACCCCACTAAGATACAGGTTCTGCTTTGAAATACATAAATACGTGTATTTCAAAAAAACCCAAACAAATAACACCCCCCTCCCCCCATTTTAGACCAAGACCTGAGTTAGCTTTATTCTTAAAGCCAATTGTATCTCCAACACTAGAAGGGCCTGAGGCTGCAGCGCTTTTACAGTGAGAGAGAGAACTTGTGAAGAGAGATGCAAAGCTTTCACCCTCCCTATGGCTACCCACAACCCACATCAGGTACAGTCAGAGCAAACAAGAGCCGAATGTTTTCACTTTGTCTTTCATTTACTTTGCTTAGTTCTAACTAACACTAAGCCTTCCCCCCCGCTCCAGGGTTCTTCTTTTTTGAGACATCTCTGTTAGCTCATGGGAAGATTCTACTTAGAAATGTAATACAGACATGCCAGGGAACACACAAGGCTAAAAGAATGTTAACTTTATTTATGAACATGTGATTTGTGTTTATACACATGCTAGTAAACAAAAATAAAAATAACTGTTTTCAAGAAATAAAAACCCATCTGAATTAGATAAAATACTATAAAACGTGGTTTACACAAACGCATTACATTAGCTACTAGGGTCACTGGGACAGTTTAACTAACTCAAACTCACGATGAGAGGCATTCATGTCCAAAAAAGAATTCAAACAAATCCGTGATAGAATTATGGATGTCAGATTGAGACTTAGTGGTTTTTGACCTACATACAAAAAGTTTTCAATTTTTAAGGTGATTGAATACCATTCCACGAGAATCAGAGGTTGTATTCTTCACAGAACACAGACCCAGGGTTCATGAATTTCTAGATTAAGTTATCCTATCAGCTTATCAAGTGATCAGATCCAATGATCCAGGGTTAGTGTAATGCCTCACACCATTCTAGCGAAGAAAAAGCAGTTATACTTAAAATAAAGATGAAAAATAAAAAAACACCAAATAGTAATTTGTATACTGTAAGGACTATTTTGAAATGCGGAGTTACACACAGTATTCAACCCAAGTGGGAAATCAAGGTCTGAAGAAAAATGCTGCCTCTTTTCCAAATGTAAATTCAAAGCGGTGGTATACTAAAGAAAGGCTTACTTAACCTTTTGGAAATTAAAGCAGCATCCAACCCTGAAGTAACCCAGATACAAAAATGTAATGCAGCTCGAAGTTAAGAAAAATGACAGGGATTTTACCCACAAATGCACCAGGCTCTTCTAACCTTGTGCCAAAATTTGTACACTGGGTTTTAGGTATTTTAATTTGCAGTCAAACTATTAAACTAAACTGCTTCATCAGATAAAGTGGAAAGATCAAATGCAGAACTTTAGAATACCACTTTGTGTAGCAATGATATTTAAATTCACGGCAATCTAAAGACATTTATGTACTCAGAGGGGCCCAAACAATATCACTTCAATTATATAGTTTTAGAAACACATACCCAAGTATTTAAGGACATGAAAAGGAATCATTTAGCTGCACAGAACTGTCCTCAAAACATGTGGGTTATGTTGGTTTTGGTATTTGTTTGAACCCCCAATTCAAAAGTAAGAAACAGTACCAAGTTTAACAATAATGGTTTCTCAGTGGTTTTTGATAACATTTTCAAAAACCATTAGGCAAAAAAAGTATTTAAAAAACAAAAGCTAAGTGATACAATGTGAAAATGGCAAAAAATACACTCCAAACAATTTTTATTGCAAGAAACAAAAAGCACACAACAACCTATACAAACATACATATTACTAGCTATAGACAGACAGATGTAGAACATGGGACCATGTTCAATTGTGCAAACCTTGAACCTACATGATCTAAAAACGATCGTACATTATCTGTACAACACAAAGTCATACAGGAAATATTCTAGTATATTCAATATGAAGTACAATGCATTACTAGGCACAAATACCAATATTCACATTAGAACTGTGCAAATGATGGCATTACTCAGTTTTTACTATGCTGAATCAAATACATTGTCTTTACAACATATACTATGTTTACTGGAAAATATATTAAGTTATTGTTTGGAAAATTAAAAAAGGCTACATGGTTTAGAATTAAGTGCAGTGTGTAGAAAAAAGTGTGAGATTGTGTTTTTACATACTGCTTTTGATGTTCCACTCACTGGCTCAGTTCGACTTCTAGAAGAAGAAATAAAGGTGATCAGAATTTACAATAAAGCACTTGTACCCAACATAAAGCAGTGAAAACAGATCATAAAATCTGAACATCAAAACATTATGATCTGATACTCTAGTGCATGTGGAAAATTATTCGTATACATAAACTGTTCTCTCTTGGTACATTCAGTGCAACTAAAAAAGACCCCCAAAAATCATATTTCTGCTTGGTCACAAATTACACTAAGACTTACAGATACACAACACAACAATACAAGAGGAAATCCTCAGATATTTTGTCTCTATGTAAGTATCAGAAATATGAGGTCTGTACTACAGTTTTGTGTTCTTAAATAATCAACCATGTAAATATGAAGGCAGCTCTAGCCAATCTGTATATCCCTAGTATTACAAATAGGTACCAGACACAGTACTTTAATTTCTAAGAAAGAACAGTGATAGTCTAGATGAAGTGCAAGTTTACTTAGGTGAAAAAAAATCAGTCATCTGACAAAGTAATAACATTAAAATGTCAGCAGCAGTCTTTAGAACAGTGTTTCTTTGTGGAAGCCCAAGCACTGTGTTCAGATATCTAGTATATTTAGCCATGAACGTGCCAAAATACTAAATGTGTTACATATGCTATATTGACTAAAAATAGTAGTAGAAATGTCACCTGAAAGCAGTTTCTAGGATTTTGTGCGATTTAGGAGTCCTGTGACAAAAAAAAAGGTCTTAATTGCCAGAATTTGCTGTAAAATAATCTTGAAAATGCTACAGTATTTTAGGAAATATTTATTACATTGGAAAACTTGCTGAGATTCCACATACTCATTGATCTATATCTGCACACTACTCGTCATGAATCAGACATGCAACCACTGATACAGTTAACAAACAATTCATACATCATCCCAAGTGTCCCATGAGCAGAGGCAATTCAAAGGCTGCTGTGGAATTGATGTACAACTAGAAAGGCTCATGCTTCCTGCCACTGCTAGAACACCACCAGGCTCGCAACTACAGCCATGTACCTCCTGAAGATATGGAAGCACAGGGAAATACTTTAGATTACCACACAATGGTTTCTTCATCCATTTACCTCGAAGAACATGCTACAAGGTGAGTAATGCATTTTTGAAGGCCTCTCCGCCATTACAGCATACATTCATCATTCCCAAACATGAAACGCTCTACCAATTGTTTCTGCAATGTTTCCAGCTGAAGAAACAGAAAGCTGATCCGCCTGGTTAATTTTCAGCAGTGCCATTCCTTCCTTATGCCCACATACAGGTATCTAGTTGATCTTTGATGCTAGCAGTGTCTCTCCTCTCATTTTAGGGCAGCTTTACAACATCAGGAGAGGCTGCCATCCAACCAGAAATGGAGGCGGCATTGACAAGACAGCCCTAAGCATACAGATTTAAATTAACCCCCCAAACAAGGCAATGTTTGTAAGCACAATGCTGTGGCATCCAGAATTACTAGGCAGTGCCTGAAAGCACTGCAGCAACTACTGCAGTAATATGCCCAAAGTTTACATGCAGAGCCACCTAAATTCAGGTATTTTGCTTGCAAATGCTTCATGGGTACCAGGATGCTGCTGTACTGTTTGAGGCACACTGTAACTCAGTCTACTTTACTGACTGATAACCAACGTTAGAAAGACATGGCAAAACCACCAGCTAATAATATCTACTAATTGTGGGGGACAGGCCTATCTTTAAGAAGGCTGAAGACATGACCATTCAAATAATGCTAATGTACCTGATATAGAACTGGACTGTATGAATACATAAATGACAGCAACAATCCTGTAGTCAGGATGGCATTTGAATATCTGTAATTTTAGTCAATACACCCAATTCTCTGTCCTCCATAAATCTTAGGCACATGGAATTAACACCTGGAGCACAGATGTCAGCTTAGGGTAAAAACAGACTTCGAAAGGTAACTAGTAATGTTTGGTAACATGCTAAACTGCTTCCTGAGTTTCAAGTTTGGAAAGGATTAACTGTACTTCATCATACTCATACAAAAGGCAGTACACTTTACGGTATTGTTCTTTTTCTCTTGCCTGAAACAGACACCGTCTTTAGGAAACTAACAGGAATCAGTCAGGAATGAAACTTCTTGTTTGCACAGTTTGCCAACTGGCAACCCTTGGTCTTTCCTCTATAGCTAGTATACACAAACCCCAGGTTTTGGGAATCAGAATCCCTGCCCTCCCTTCCCCAAATGCAAGAAGTAGTCCAACACTGAGAATCAGGTTCTTCTGAGATGGGAACAAATTAGAATTTTACACTACAATGCGTATCTATCTTTACCATAAAAGCAGACACATATAATAATAAGAAGAAACAGGATCTACAACTTGGGTCTCAGAAAAATCAATCCCAAGAACAAACCCAATAGAAACATCTTAATAGTTATGATTGTTGGAGTGTAAACCCATGTCCCAGCAGACCTAAAAAAATCTAAGTCTACTTTGGGACAGATACATTAAAATGTACCCCATTACAACAAAATTAACAGCAGCTTTAACAAGATAGAATCTGAATGCCTCTGTAAATCAATCTCAATTTAAAAAGTTAACACACTGAAACCCCTCACAGAGAATACAATGCATTACTTACATAACATATGTTTTGCTGGTAGCTTTAACTCCTCCAATAGGGATTCTTCTAACAATTACCGACGAGTTCTTAGGAATCAGGGCATTATCATCTGTGTATTCTGAAAACAACAAAATACAGAAAAAAACCCTGTATGTAATTACATATTAATAGATAATTAATAGTTACAAATTGACTGAGTTTTTTTAGCACTTCAGAGAAACTCTTTACAGATATAGAAGCAAAATTTTGTATGTAATGCCACGCTTTCATTGTCTTAACACACTAACAACACACTTCAAGAAATCTTCAGGTTTGATAATCAAACACAAGCAGCAAAATCTTTTTTTTTTTTTTTAAATAGTTTGAATGCCAACAGCAAAATGGTCTCAAAGGTCACTAAAGGAGTATGCTAATGCATGAGGTTCTTTCCTGATCTAGCTTATGTTGCTTTTGCTTCTGTTAGGTTACAAACCCAATAGATCTTTTGAGAAAAACAAACCACAGCAGTCTCACCTGCATAAACCAGATCTGAAGTCAGACGAGCTTGCCCTGCAACGAGATGCTTAGCTAAAGCATGAAAACTCTGTACCATTACTTTCATAGCTGTTCACTAAAACCGATTCACCCATGCCACTAGTGCTCAAGACCGACAGAACACACAAGAGAGCCTGCCACCTCTGCCTACTTCTTGGCACTTAATCCATCAACCACCACACTTCTCAGCTGCTTGAGGCTTTCAATTTAAATGGAAATGAAACTGGCAGTGCTAGAATTTGGACCACAGAAAATTGGGATTTTTTTTGAGCTTGCTTTCACAACTAGGGCAGAATTGCTCTGACTGAAGTGGTGTCTCCCCTCTTAAGCTAATCATCTAGCCCAAAGTAACCCAAGCGACATGAATTCTTTTGATTTGCTTTTTGCAGAGCAGAGAGACTCAAACAAAATTACTTATGAAGACAGCCTTTAAAAGCCTTTAGAAAACAGCGTGCTTGAACCTAAGTGTGCTTTGCCTTGGCTTACACCATGTTAGACTTCTGAAGAGCCGGAAAGCCTTCTGACCTTTTACATAAGGCCCAAACAAAAAAAATCCACTACCTGAGACACTTTGACTGAGTAAGCTTAATATGCAAACATCCCTCCATGACAGTGGTTTTTATACTGTACTTACACAAGCTAGATATGACTAAATATTTTTAAAGCACTATCAGCAGCCATTCCCTGTAATCTGCCTGCAGTTTTAAACACTAAAAGCCCTTACCTTTGCAGACCGAATCAGAACAACGGTCTGAAAACCAAAGATGCTGTCCACCTAGTCAAGCTCTGTCAGGGTGGTTTTGCCCAGTGATCACACACAAAATATGAATATTTCACAGTTTATGCTCCATTTTTCAGTATATTATTCCTACAGGCATTCCCTTAGACCAAAACATACGTACCAGAAGACATCATTTCAGCAATGAAATGAAAAATGAAAAATTACTTGTATTTCAAAATGACAGAATGCTTCTTCAGAAAACTGAGAAATCATTTAGCTGAAACTAATTCCCGATCTTCCCCCCTAGGGAACCAAACAGCAAGCTTCCTCTGGACTTCATAGTTTAAAACTGTAGGGAGGAAGGACTACTAATGACAAACCCAGAAGCTTTTACAGAAGTTACATCCTGAAACCAGCCCCTAGAGCTCTTCTCGAAAGGAAAATCTAACCAATACACAGCCACCTGTCAAGGCAGGCCTGCGCTGGGACTTGTTGATGGAGAAGGAGCTCAAAGAGTACTGAGGCCCAGACAAACAACTGGGAGGTCATGCCAGCTGCAGTTCTAGAAGCCCAACGCAGCTGCTTCTACCTGCAGAAGAGAGTCATAGAGTATCCTTTCTGGTTCAGACCACAAACCCCTGGACTGAGATTTCAGAGGTCTGGAATAAGCAACAGTGGCTCCACAAAAAGGCAGGAGTTTGCTACACCTGTGCCAAACTGAGGACTGCGGTAGTTCTGCAGAAGATTACAAATGGCAGCACCTCTCTTAAAAAAAGACGGTGTGTATGAGGACAGCAGCCCATGCATTTATTGACAAAGTATAAAAGCTTGCAGAAGTCAATTTGAACATGCACAACAGGTGTATGATGCAAAAAGGTAAGTCCTCCTAGTATTCTGTGACAATTCATTGACCATTAGAAGAGAAGCATTAACATCTGCCTTCTGAATAGCCTATCCTTGCATGTGTACACATATAGATACATGCTTATTTTCAGTCCACTTAAGTTTTACAGTGAAGAAAGCTCCAGCTTTCTTCAGCTCCAGTTCTAGTAACAGACTGATGTAAAAATGAATTCACCTTAAAAGTCAACCAGTACACATTTAAATGAACCAACTGAAGAGGGACAACAGCTTGGTGAAGTAAATGCTTTACTTGTATAGGACACTTATCATGGCACGTATTTGTATTTGGTATTTGAAGTATCCCACTAGCTTAGTCCCTGTGTCAGAGTTTGTGGAAGAGTGTTTACATAGGGCAGAGTACATAGCTGAGTTAGTTCTGTGAAGGGACTTGATACCAGTTGGCTTTACTACATTTATTTTTCCTTTGCCCCAATTAATTGCATTCATTTTGGTGATGACATTTTGTTAAAGGTGAAGTCAAGCAACATAGACTAAGAAGTAAACTTTTTGTTTTAAATATGGAAAAGCACTCCAGCTTTAGTCCTAAGTCCCTGGAAATTTTTGTCTGCTTGATTTGAATTTAACAGATACCAGCTTTAACAGCGCTCAGACTAAACTGCCATCTCCCAGCAGGAACCTGTTCCCCGCAGGCAGCAACATCGCTGAGCAGAGACTTGGCAACTACCAGGACCTGCAAAGCAGTGTCACTCTGCCTCACCACATGACTCCACATCTGCAAAGTGAACAATCACATCATGTTCAACAAGGCTACTTTTCACATTTGTCCAAGCAGAGTTCCAATAGAAATGTTCAACAAAGCTGGACGTAACCGCATTGTTGATTCCTATTCCCTTACAGCGCAAAACTTGTTTTTACTGCCAGTGGTGGTCAGTAAGTGGCTACTGGGCTTTTGTCAATCTGATCTGTGATTAAAAATAAGCATTCAATTAGCTCAGAAAGCTTGCACAAGCAAAGAAGATTTGGATGTTATACTAAAGTCAAAAGCAGAAGCAATGTAACTGTAAAACTTGCTATCTATGCTACAAGAGAGCAGCACGCTTGAAAGAATCAAAGGAAAGAAGCGTTGCAAGGAATGAATGGAGGCAGACAAGTTAAACAATAGCTACTTTGACTGCTGCCTCATACTGACTTAAATCTTAAATCAACAATTGCATTCGTGTCTACAACCTTCTTCCTGCAAGAAAGTATAAACAGCTCAGGTTATGCTCTGAAGGCTATACTGCTTTGCATTTAATGAACAATTTAAAAATTTCCGTTTTAAAATTAATAATTCTGAAAATATGCTAATTTTAATAATCTGTGTCACATGTGTGCTACCAACAAGTTACTGAAAAAAGTTCCTACTTTATGGCCTGCTTTAATCCACTATTTTGAGTCTGGCAGCATTGCAAAAGCAGTATCTGAAGAAGTGTTTTCACCCTGACGAAACACAGAAGCACATCGAAACAGAAGTGATCAGAAGGCAAGCCTATATGTGAAACTACAAAGAAGAGCCTTGATTAGGCTTAGATGCCTTGCTAACCAGCTATTATGCTACTGGGGGAAGGATTTGCAAAGTAAGAGATTAAAATGACAGCTAACATGCCAGACTGCCCCTACCAGAAAACAGGGTAACTCCCAAGAACACATTTTCTCCCTAGCGCTTGAAAATACGCTTTCTCATTATGTGATTTTTAAACTGTGTTCTAATCAACACCACTTGCACACTTTGCGACAAACAAATCATTTATGTAGCTGGCACTTGAAAGCACAGCCTCAACATGTCCTGATTAATATCCTGGACTACTATTTCTGGATTTTCACCTTCCACCAAAACAGGTGTCAAATGATCTCATCTACAATTGGTACATCATCATTTCTTGAATTAGCTAGTTCAGTAGGCCAAACAGTTCATGGAACTTTCATTTGCATCATTATCATACAGTACTATGCTCCAAAAGAGCCACCTATATTGCTTTGAAAGGATGAGTCAATGAAATCTAACATCTTCCATCATTAATCTGATCATGCAGACCACCCAATGCCTTATTGGCACTGCTAGCTGTTTCAGTGTGACTGTGGAAAAAAAAAGCAATGCTGGAGACAGTGTGGTAATGAACCAAACTGAGCCTGCCCTAAGCACCTGGCCAGGGGACATGAACCTAGCTGACAGCACAGCCCCAGGAGGTCCCAAACATGCAGACAAAGCAGCTGACTCCCAGACAGCCAGTGCACGGGCTCCACTAGAACATCATGGTTTTTGATTGTGTACCTGACTTACCCTCAACTCAACCAGGGAAACGGGGAACTCCATATCCTTCCTGAAAGCTCTGCAGAACAAAGCTGCGTGGCAGCCCAAGAATTAATTGCACTCTGAGGTGTAACCAAAGTAACCCCCCATACTAGCACTGCAACACAAAATGGCGGCGTGAAGGGCAAGGTTTAAAACTTGCTGAAATGTCTTCGCTCAAATACTAAGTTTGCGCAGTGTTGAAGACACTCCAGTACACAGACAGACATCAGCTGTGAGGCCAAATGATTTCATTCAGAGTGAGCATGAGTTTGTTTTGAAAGACATCGCATCATGGCATTACTGTCAAGTGCATGCTGCAACACTGAATTCAAGCAAGTTCGGAGTTCAAGAGACAGTCTTAGAAGAGCAATATTCTTCCTTAAAACTATTCATCTATGACCAGGTCGGAGTCATACTCTTGGGTTTGTGGGTTTTTTTTTTTTATTTTGCCAGATAAACAGGATAGAACATTCTCCAAGTGTTTTGAGTTAGAATGTTACAGGGCAGGAAAGAGAAACTCGAGTTCTGGAGTTTGCAGTTCTTCCACAATATTCTGAGACCATCTATTATAAAAGACGGGTCAAGAAATTTATATCAAATTAAAAGGAGGCAAGTTTAAATGCATCATTCTTGAGGCTTTTTGAAGGGAATTCTGCCTTCTACAGAACATGCTTCTACAGTAAGCATGGAAAACACAGTGTCCCCCCACACTTTGAAACAGGCCCCAACCATCCATTTTGCCCTCCCAGCATCTTAAAGACTCCCTGATTTTTTTCCCCACTGATATTTAAAATCCTGTTTACTTTTAGCTTACATTAACATTGCTTTTACTACTAGATTGCCTATTACTACATTATGAAAAGCAACAGTTACTGCAAGTAGGCCATCTTCACTCAGTTCACTTTGTTCTTTCCAAGACCATTTTAACAATCCGTCAGGACTCCCGCATAGACAAAGTTATTGAAAAAACAATACCTTATGTCCACATGCAAGAATTCAAAAAATCCCATTTAGGCAGAATATCCTGATCTAGGTTTTTTTCCTTTATGTTCTGAAGGTGAGCTTAAGCATCTACATCTAACTAATAAAAACTGAAATTCACAGTTACGCATATAAATAAGAAATTTGGCATACACATGTATTACACTGAAATGTATTTTCTAGCTTTGCTCTGAAAACCACTAGGGCATTTTTGCGTTTTCACATGGAAAACACCCTTACAAAAGCTTCTATATTAGTGATACAGATGCTTATTGAATTTAAAATTTTATACTCATTTTACAAAGGTCAAAGTGCAACATAACCTACGTAGCAGGGGACCTTGCCACTGTTAACCAAGAGAGATGCTCTTTACACTGTGAAAGATACTCTTTAATTTAATCTTTAGGCAACACCTCATTTAACATAACCTAGTGAAGCAGGTACTTTTTCTTCACTGGATTCTGATGATGTATGAAAACAAAGCAACACACTTGGTAAAACTGGTGTTATATATATTATATGGGCTAACACATTTATAAGCATAATTTTTTCTTCTAAAAACTTCGTTTTCTGTTCCTCACCTGCTACAACAGAATCCACATGTTTTGCCTATTTCAAAACATTTTTTCTTCTGGTGATAATAATTGGGCTCCAACACAGCTTATTACCATCCAACATTCTAGTTTTAAGGCTCTGTTTTACAGACCCAACTATTAGAGTAGTGGTTGGCCAGCTGGCCGTTCAGCCTGCTAGCATTTGTGAAGCTGAGAGTACATTAGCAACTGAAGATAAAATTCAGAAACCTTTCTGTAGCAAAGCCCTTCAAGCAAATTCAAGATTTTCCAAAAACTTCTGATGACTCAATACTACGACACAAGTTCAAGACTTCTGAAATGTGTGTCTACCTATGTAGCATCCCCAAGACCCTAACACTGTGCTGTTAAGTCTCTTCACAGACGTCTGCATGAAAATACTTTAAATACCTGTAGATAAACAGCAAGCTGTAGGTCCAACCACTTTGAAGGCTAGGGCTGAAGTTACAGTTACCACAGCGTACATATTACTCCACTTAAGTTTTAATACATGAAACAGGAAGAGGAAAAAACACACTAGTACACATTTCAAAGAAAAAACTGTTGTAAGAGTGTCACAGAAAAAAATATTTTATGTTTAAAGAATGAAATACTACACAATTATTTTTACTTCTAAAAAGTCACATCCCAAAGTCTTTAATCACATTCAAACTTATCAAGATGGCAGATTACCAAACTGAAACACCACACTAAGTAATCCAAAACTGTTACCATCTCTGAGAATCAAGCACCACTTATTAGATTTAAACAAATTTATTACTTTTCTAAGAACATTTCAAACGCACATTCACCATAAAGGTTCTGCCGTAAAACTTCAGTACTGCCCTGATATGGTTAACACGTAGTAGAATTCCAGGAAACCAAAACTTTTGTAAGCCCTATACGTCGCACATCAACCACGTATTCTTCCACGTCTAGCTCCGCGTCCAAAACACAGATCTGAAGGCAGCTGTCTGAGCAGCAACTCCAAAAGAGCAGCTCTGTGAGGGCCCCAACA
>NW_010518379.1:0-248 GCF_000687285.1 Phaethon lepturus
AATAATAATAATAATAATAATAATAATAACGTCCTTTAACAGATACAAATCTAATTTCTTAATCTGTTATAGAAACATAATCACAAAATATTTGTGCTTTTGTGCTTTCCAGCTTTCTCCAGCTCTGCAGTTTAAATTCCATCTCTTGACCTTCTTGACTGTAAGTGACAGCAGCTTGGTTCCTTTATGGTTCAAATAATATCCTTTTCTCCTGTACTGGCACCCTTTATTCCCATGTCTCTAGTTCC